>NC_057772.1:10233663-10239478 GCF_014825855.1 Bombus pyrosoma
CGTGTCTAGTTAGTAAGACCGTGTCGTCCGCGAACGTTAGAGTTTTGCTGTTGGCAGTTGTTGGTATGTCTGCTGTATAGATCGTGTATAATATTGGTCCTAGGACGCTTCCTTGCGGTACTCCTGCTTTGATATCCTTAATTTCAGAAAATGCGTCATTTATTTTTACTACAAAGGTTCTATTGTTTAAGTACGATTTAAGTAATTTGTAGATTTGTTCTGGAAATTGCTTTTTGATAGTTTGAAGAAGTTTTTCGTGGTTAACTTTGTCGAATGAGAGTAGTACAATTATCACATAAAATGTTGTAGTATGACAGAGATCCATTATTTATGCAAACTAGCCACAATTATCGTATTAGTTTGTGACTAGTAACACCAGTTGATGTAAAGTATAGATAGATATGCAGAGGTCAGACGGTCAATAGTCAATATCATAAGCGACATAATCAGACGAAAGAAGACAGAAGACAGAAGAAAACAGGAAAAGAGAAAAGCGAAAACACAGAAAAAGGATGATTTCTTGTACCAGGAAGGACAGAGAAATACATGAATAACTTGGAACGAAGATTTATGTCGTGTTATATAGTTTGTAGACATTGTAACGTTAGACGCAATGATGCAAGAACTTCTGTTATTTTGGTAATTTGGTTGGTTATTTTGAGTTACGGACGCGCACATATCAAATTTTTTCATCTTATGAAACACGCAAAATAATTTACATTAAAACTCTGCAGCAGGTTAAACGATACGTTGTGTTTGCTTCGACACAGGCCATTCACATTGGACGGCTATTGTTGGCTTTATTCGGCGATCTGAGGGTGAAATTATCACAACAAATAAAAATCGCCGATACGTTTTAAAAAAAACTATTCTTCGAACTATTCTAATCAGAAGGTGAGATCTCCAGCGACTATTTCTACTTCGGTAATTACAGCGCTCAGGTTACAACTTACTTTTTATATTCTGGCGTAAAACTTAGACTTTACGTCTATAACTTACTTTTTGCATCTCGGGTATCTACGTCGTTCTGTCTGTTTTTATATCAACGTCGAGACATCGTAAATCATTATTTTCCGAGTTTTGAAGTTCCACCGACAGTGATGTTTGCGAAAACGTTCGGTAGCTCGAGGTTTTAGCCTGTCGAATCGTCAAGTTTCAAATGTAAACAATGCAGCGCTTTCGACTGCTGCGTGTTCAACTATGTAAATTCTGCAACGAGATGAAGAGCATGCAGCGACATAAATCGACTCGTAAAATTTTCGTCATTTACAAGTTCATCGTGTTCGTCTTTAATTCGCTGCGAATCGTACGACCTCGTACATCGTCGTCGCGCCCACCTTTTACGAGTGAAATCCTTCCTTCTAATTTGTTATTTTTTATATCGAGTCTTGAACTCTGTATTTTGTTAATTTCAGCTAAGTGTTGGAATAAACTGCGGTCAAAGAATTTCGCCTAGTCTCTAGTTCGATCTTCTTATTTAAATCGTTCGATCTACCTGACGGTGGTGCTAAACGCTACGTTACTAAACAAAGGTGGAATGAAACATCACTTTGTATATGCACATGTAAATACTAAAAGAAATATTCTAATGACCAATATATTTATTCATGAACGAACATGCGTAGTTAGCGAATGTTCATTAATATTAAAATATTCGAACGTGAATAAATCTTTTAATAATTATTTCATGAATGATATATATATACATACATATATCAAATGTTTTATCAATTTTAATAGTACATTAGAATATTTTTTTGGAGCGAGGAAAAGGAATGTTGCTCTTAACGTTTGAATGGAAACCGCGATCGAATGATCTAAAGCGATACTACTAGCATTCGCAAACTTCTCTTATATTATTCTAAATTTTCTAGTTCCATACGTTACGATATAGTTGATTGTTATTGCTGTACGATTTATATGGTATAATTATTCTAGTTGCGCCTCAGAAAATATCTAATAATTTATAATTTATTGATCAAACCCTGTAAAATAGCGCATTGGAATTTCAATTACATAACATTCTAAAGACGTCTAGATAAACACCTGTCTATAACAAATAAGTTCAGTTTACAAATGACATTTTAAGACGTTCACATTCATTAAAGTGCTAATGAAATGTCGTTTATCTCTGCTGTAAAATGTGTTTAATGAGAAGATTCAAAATCTTTCCTTGAGCGAGTAGATATCAGCATCGCCGAAGAAAGTTCCGCATAAATCGTTCACATGTATCATACACGAGGACAGGTGAGATTAATACAAAACGTTTATTGTATATTCGACGAAATGAAAACCCATTTTGCCAGCGTACATCCTCCACACGATCAGAAATATTATACAAATGAACGTTTGTGAATATCGAGAAAAGGAATAAATATGCAATGATATTTTGCATTTACATTCGAGCAAGAGACAAAGGTCATTATGTTTTGCTTATGTTAATAGATTTGCAAGAAGTCGTATGAAATGACTTTAATAAATGAAAATGTATTACTGAGACACATGGATGCAAAAAAATTTACAATAATATTTCTCATCGATCCTTTTAGTCATTTTTTGCTGAATTGAGAGCGTTGTTTCCACTTAGAAATTGGCACGGCTATTACATCGATTTAGAAAGGAAAAAAAAAGAAATAGCCTAGTTACTCTGCATCTAACCGCAAAACGTGAATATGTTCTAGATAACATCAATTCTATATCGCAAACAATTAACAGAAGGTTATTCCACATGCAAAAATAAGTAAAAAATGAGCAACTAAATATTTTTGTTTCAAGTCTCGTTTTCAAGAAACTACAGTTTGTATATGTCTAGGTAAGAACGGGCCTGGCACGCGCACATGATAAATTTTTCAATTTATTTTTCACGAAAAGAAAGAAGTTTTTTCGAGAAGGTGAGGGAGAAAGAACAGAAATCGAGCAAAGATTGAACGGCAGAACGCGGGTAGTTGTCGCCTGCCGATATTGTTGTATATATCATCCTCATAGCGTATTTCGCCAAAGTTTTCCTCCTTCAAATTGTAAACAAAGCACGACTGCCAAGTTTCTTTTGACGCAACTCTCGGTACAAACGTCTGCAGTATAGCCCGCCATGGTTACATTTTCTGTTAGACTTTTAGCTTTTTAAATGAATTAAAAAATGAAAGTAGAAAATGGCACCATTTTGCTGTCCTTCTCACCTTGGTTCCAATTCACACATATTTCAATATTTATGATATCAACGACAACACATATCATTCTACTCCTGTAATGAGGTAACTGCTATTGCAAAAACACAAAACATCCGCAAAGTTAAAACCAATTTTGAAAGCTTTTTTCTGAAAAAATTTAAAATTCCATCAACGGAGTATTCATATGCTAATTCACGTTTCCGTACAACCACGTTCCAATAACAGTCGCGGTTACTGATTAATTTAACTGCGATCCGCAAATGGACGATAAACAAGAAGATGGAACATGTGAAGAAACCACTCTCGGCATCCTACGTCATAAATTGTTCGTTCCTTGCTAGACACGGTTAGTCTTCCCGCGATCTTGCAAGAAGTTGGTTCCTATAGCTGAGTTGAACATTCCATTTAAATTATAGTAGCCACATTTTTGATCGAACATAGTAAAATTGTGCGATATCGTATTTCATCGTACAAGAGAAAATAATGGACATTTGCATTCTTAACCAGTTTTATCTATAAAGATTTTCAATATTCCGAGTGTAAATTTTATTCCAGAACATGCAGTACGGAAAAATTTCGTCGTGGATATGGTTATCCCTTTTATCATTAACAACGATTTCTGTGTCGACCCAAGCCACCACGCTAGACCTAATGACCATGAGAAAGGTACTTCCAGTGTACGCGGTTTTGGAAAATGCTGATCTTCTGAATTCCAGCAGATGTCGGACGGAGATTGATGAATTTCGTAATGCTGTTGACAACAAGATACTTTGGGGTCTAAGAGGTAAATGTAACTTTTAAGATATTTTGACGAATTTCGTTCGACAAAGCTACTGCCAGTCCATTGTCAACAAAGGAAGGAAGAAAATAAACCGAACGAAATATGTATAAGGCTATAGGGATATACAAATCGAATAATTATACACTGCGGTTATGATTGTGTTTCGCGACGGTTGTTCACATGTGCAACACGTTTATACCGTAGAAAATTCATCCAAATAACAACAAAAACAATTTGTGCGTAACCGCCAGAATTCTTCTAGCCCTGATCATGTCGCGATTGTATAAACTGCATAATTTTTGGTCTAATCAATTCCGAGACTTCCTTCGTACCATGTGCGAAAAACTACTTCCTTCCTTTGAAGTGAGGAAGTGGGGTCTCTCAACCAACTGCATCTTCTGCATTCAAATTCATCGCCGCTTCAAATCCTTATTGCTAATTGTATCATGAGTTGTTTCCAATGAAATATTATATATTCTTTAAGCGTTGGACACCAGTGGAGTGCCACCCGGGGGATTTCTGAACGGGCACAATTATTGGTTAGGAGATCGCATGGCTTGCACCCGCCTCTCTGAAAATCTCACGCTGTTTCTCGCGGAGGAGATACGAAAGAACAATACGATATATCGTAACCCGAACGAGGAGCATCCACCTTTTGAGTTTCATTTCTTTATTGGACGCATTCGGCACTATAGCACTATGCAATATCACCAAGAATTAGTGGACGAAGTAAGCACGTGGATATCTTTCACATTTGATTAGGACAGCGAATCAGATTTACATTACAAGTTTTTATGATTGTAACGAACGCCTCTTTTAGGATCTGATAACGCTTGGACTTTGTTTACCGGCTTCCTGCACCAAACGCGATGTAGTTACAATGCTAGATAAAGTCTTACATAATAAAACTCTTTTCATTGGAAAACTTTTTGCCATAGATTTCAGACTCCTCGAAGTCTCTGATTTGGTGAATGATTATCAATGGCTCCTAACTTCAAAGATGATCACCATCATGTACGTAAATTTCAAGTTCTTAATCGACAGTCCGAATTTCTATTCTCAAATAAATATCGCGTTCGAATAAATATCTAGTAGAAACTTTAAAACATTGATTACAGAGGATTGTTGCTATTGTTGTGTACTACCGTGGCAGCGGCCACACTATGCGATATTTGCGACCATCAAAACCGTATAAAAAGTGAAAAGGAAATAGTTACGCTTAAAAATGGAAATATGGAGGGTAAGCGATACATACAATGATACCTAGTATAATGTATGTTAATGATTCTGAGTTTATTTCATGGGAATCTGTGTAACGTACGGTTAACTTTGAATAGAATTGGAGAACGTAAGAAAAGTAAAATGCAAAAGCAGCGACGATGAATCGAAATTCTTAGAATCGAGACAACAAAATCGCATGTACCGATATCTGCTCTGTTTTTCGCTGCTCAGAAATGCACGGAATCTATTTAAAATAAAAGAGAGTACAGAGAGTTTGCCTATACTTCACGGTATGAGAGTGTTGGGAATGCTGTGGATTATACTCGGGCATTTGGTCATGTTCGGCTTTCATGTTATAGGTAAGAAATGGACCACAATCGCGTTTTAATTTCATTAGTCCATGCCGATTTCTGATATAGCACGACATTTTTAACGATACCAATCGTGTGTGCAGCTAACAAATCGCTTTACTACATGATGGGCGGTGATATATTCAAGGAAATCATAAATAATCCGACGTTTCCGGTGGACACGTTTTTCTTTATGAGTGGTTTTCTGTCGTCTTATATTTTTCTCAAGGAACAACAAAAAATGAAGAGAGTACCGTCTATAACAGAAAGGGCGAATATGTTCGTTCAAATAATCA
>NC_057772.1:10239978-10246386 GCF_014825855.1 Bombus pyrosoma
CATCATTTTACCTAATGTCCCACCGGACAAATTGTAAAATTAAAAATAAACAATATAATAAAAAATAACTTTCTCATTCAATACAAGGAGAGAACGGCAACACATTCAAACCAGCTGGCTGCTAAAGCGAGTAAAACTCTCATAGAAAGAAGACTGAGAAGAAAACACCCCACTGACCTCACTAAAGAAATAAAACAGACAAACCCGAAGATGGCATCCCGCTGGGAGTAGCCATCCACATGTTATTTAGCAATTAAGTTAGACAAATTTACCAAATGTCCAGCTGGACAAATTGCAAGGTACAAATTAAATAAAAGAGAAGAACCTTTCTCGGAAATGTCACAGTAACGAATTATTTATTTTTATTTGTTGCTTCCTCGCGAGTCAAGGTACGCAATATTATAATCCGAAAATAAGAAATTCTCCCGTGCTCAAGTTGAAATTCTTTATCAGTGAAAATAAGAACTTGCGTGGAACTTAAAATAAAATAAATAGAAAATAAAATCTAAAAATCGTGTGACGAGATTGCAAATTTCCACGGTATCGATCGATAAGAAAATGCAACAGCCTTATCAAGATATCGGCGTTCAGCACGAACGAACCGAGTCTACCGTCGATATCGTTTTCTTCGAGCGTGCAATTAATCGTTCTCGATGGCCGCAATATCCGAGCATTTAATTGGTCGCCCACGAGCCACGAATTCAGGCCGACTCGAGCGATTGTTCGCCCTGCGATGGTTAAAACATAATGATATTTGCTCGGCGATTAATCGCCGACTGGCCCGTTTCTCGAACAATGTTTCCGAAGGGAACGCGCTGAACGAACAATGCACGGCCACGCAGAAAATGGACGTATTGTTCGATACGAGCATTCTTCCATCCAACGATCAATATGCTGATGACTTGTCACGTGGAAAGAAGCTTTCGTCCTCTCGATCGATATCGCATCTAATAATTTAATTTCAACGAATAATTCCGCGTTAACGCCGGGCTAGCGTCGTATACAGAGAAACATGATAATTGTCTCTAAATATATGGTACGTAGCTAGTTGTAATTATGGCGGAATTCGACGATGCAACTTTCCGACAGATTCGCGACACAAAGCGCTATACCATGAAAGCGTAAGGCCGACATGTCCAATGTACTGTCGCGTAAAATGAAAAGAAGAAATCGAAGATGAAAATAAAAAAGTGAGAATTTATTTCCTAACACTTCGTTTACACCAATGACGGTTTACTTCCGAACTCCAGCCGTGACTTTCCAAGACTGAAGCTCTTACTTAACTTGACTTTAGATCGGATCCGTTTCTTTTTCTTTTGTCACCTCTCGATATTACGCGAAGATGGCACCCCGCTGGGGGTAACCATCCACATGCTATTCAATCATATGTTATAACATTTTACCTAATGTCCCACTGGACAAATTGTAAAATTAAAAATAAACGATATAATAAAAAAAAAAAAAAACCTCTCGATATCCTCACTGTCCACGCGTTTATTAGGCGTCCGCGACTATTGCCTTCTTCTCGAACATTCGGCGAAGGACTGTTGGGATATTGATGGCTCGTTAGGCACTTCAATCCTGCCCACAGGTGACCATAAATAATATTCCAATTCCAAACAAGGATACAGTCAGACATCTGGGCATGATTCCAGACAGAAGAATGACATGGAAACGGCACATCGCAGATAAATCTAAACAACTGAAATGAAAACTAAAAAAATTTGGCTCATTGGCAGACGCTCCAACTTAAACATGCAGAGTAAAACAATGCTATATAAAGCCATATTAAAACCTGTTTGGACCCATGGGATCCAACTATGGGGAGCAGCGAGTAATTCCAACATAGAAATTCTTCAACGATTCCAATGGGAAACTCTAAGATCCTTAACGGATGCACCTTGGTATATTACCAACGAAACAGTACATCGCGACCTTGAGACACTTACAGTTAAAGAAGAAATATCCAAATTCAGTAATAGATATAACGTAAGAATTAATAACCACCAAAACTCACAAATTACTCAATTACTTGACACGATGGATCAGATCCGCAGACTAAAAAGACAATACCCTTTAGATTGAAGAATTAGATTCAACTAGAATCGAATATACTATAAACTCTTATAATCCAAGTTACAGTGCCACGCCAAAATAATTTACTTATAATTCTCAATGGCAATTGATTGTAAATAGTGCACCAAATAAAAGAAAAATCGGTTTTGAAATGTGCCAGTCGTGACAGTACCATCGATATTCCTACGGTCCTTTCGCCGAATATTCTAACGTCTAACAAACGCGTGCGTAGTGGAGATATCGAGGGGCAACAAAGAAAAGAATCCGTTTGGTTTGAACAAAAGATTCATTCCGTTTCGAACAGCGAAGTGCGAAGGGTCTAGCGTAACAGCGGAGCAAACATATTTGAGAAGCGTGATTGTTGATCGTTGATTGTTAATTGTTTAACAAACTTTTTTGTTAAATATCGAGAGTATTTCTTGGGCACTTACATCTAACACCGCCTCATAATTAATCCGTCGAACATTATGCTTCGTTACTGAAACTGTATTTCGCAGTGACACGAATTTTCCGTCATCAGCGTACGTGTGCTTACGTGGTAATTAATACGCTATCTCGAGGGCTGAATTTACCATGGAGCAGAAGAAGGTAAGATTGAACGGAGGATCGGTCGGTGCGACGAGATGCTTCAAGATGCAACCCGGTACAGTGCCATAAATCAACGTATCCCGACATAAACATCGAGACGCGCAACAATTTTCATAATCCGATTACATTGTTCCATTGCTATGAATTTATTTTGCTCTTGATGCACGTGTGTAGGTATACGACATTAACGTTCTAGGGGTTCAAGAAATGGAATGGAAGTAGACGAGCATACGTATATAACATAATCTTTAAATTTATCAAGTAAAATATTGTAGGATTTATTTCTTCAGAAACATTAGAAATTAGAGTTTCCAACGATTTCTATCCTATATGATAAGTTTATTGATAGATGGATCTATTTCGTCATTAGGTGGTAATGACAAAGGGAGCATGAGGCGGGTATGGGTTCTCGGGGCGTAGGACCACGCCCTGGGAAACCCCGATGTATCTGATGTTCCTCTATTGTCGGGTGGCGGCTGGTCGGTGCCTCTGGTACCCGTCAGTTCGCTGATCCGGTGCGGGAAACTTCGGAGAAGTTGGTGGGCCCATACCTGTCAAGACCACTCACCTCACCTTCTCGTGGGGCTCCCTGTCACCCTGCACCGGCCTTGTCCGGAGCAGGGTGCGAAAAAGTGAGTGGCACCAGGACGGCTATTTCGACGACGACCTTGGCTGATATACATCTCAACAAATATGGACTTGAAGGATAAAGAAAAAGATGTTTACGGTGCAGGGGAGGGATACCCCAGTACCGGCATAGTTGTGGGTTGTCAAGTGGGCCCCACTGCGTCGTCATCTTACGACCACGGCCGTTCGGGGGTGGACCGCCAGGCCCCCGGACGTGTTACTGCGCCTGGCGAGGCAAGAACAAGGAGGGCAATCACGGAGGAGGATACGAAGCCTCCGAGATTGACGGCGACGAGAAGCTTGCCGAGGATAGCGAACCGGCCGGACAGCGTCTTTCTCACTCCGGCCTCAGTGGCCGACGCGGAGTCACCGCTGGCAGCAGGAGGATCGCGGGCGCGTGCGAGGTCCGACGATGAAGAGTCGGTAGCCTCGTTCGCGTCCCGCTCGTCGCTGGCCTCGTCGGCGTCCAGGGGGACGAAGAAGAGGAAGCTGGTGACGGCAGCTACCCTGGACGTCTCGGAGGACGTTGAGATTCAAATAAGGACGAGCTCGGCCGCGGACGTCGGCGCCGAGGTAACCAGATACTTGAACGAAATTATGATTAATAAGTGATAAGTTGCGACGACATCGTCCAACCTCAAGGGCACGTACGTCAAAGCCCTGAAGGAGGCGGCGAGGTTCATAAACGCCGCGTGGAGGAACGAAGCCCCACGAAGGATGGTTTTAGCGGGCAACAGCGCGGCGTCGAGGCTCGCGGAGTCGAGAATGTCCGCGCTACAGGAGGAAAACGCGGCTCTTCGCAGGGAGCTGTCGAAGAAAGCTGTGTCAGCTTTCGAATGCTCGCGGTGCGGCGGCTCCGAGGCTGACCGTGCCCCCTGCGAGACCGCGAGCCAGAGCGCACGACTAGACGCTCTGGAGAGGAAGGTGGATGAACTCGGACCCACCATAATACGCATGATGGAGAGAAGATTCGGGACCCTGTTGCCGCAACAACAACAACAACAACAACAACAGCGACAGCAACAGAGAGCTCCCGAAGCAGGACGGAACGCGGATCATTCCGCCACGCGTCGCCCAGCGCGCGTCAACCCCCCCCCCCGCCCCCCAGGGAACAGAAGGGTGGCGAGTGGAGGGTGGTTGAGAGTAGGAGAAGCAGAAGTGGGCGAAGAAGAAGGATCGCCGAGAAGAGGCTGGAGCCCGCTGGAGGAGAAGGCGAGGCGAGGAACCGAGCGCCCGTAGCGGCACCTAGGATGAGAGGCGCGCCGAAAGCGAGCGCCGTCGCCACCGCCGCTGCGACGAATAACAGGAAGGGACCGACGACACCGGCCACGCTCCCCCGTACACCGCGAACATCGGCGGTGACGCTGACGCTGTCCGAGGGAGCTAACATGTCATACGCAGACGTGGTATCGACGGCGAGGCGGACGATCCCGCTCGGTGAGATCGGTGTGCAAGCCGTGACAATGAAGAAGGCGGTGACGGGCGCGATCGTGATACGCGTCCCGGGAGACAAGGACAGGGAGAAGGCGTCCCTGTTGGCGACGCGCCTGGCCGGGGTGTTGGACCCGACCAAGGTGAGAGTCGGTGCTCCGACGATCAAGGGCGAGCTCCGATTGCTCGACATCGACATCTCCATGGAAAAGGAGGAGCTGCGCGAAGCGCTGGCCAAGGCGGCAGGATGCGACAGCACGGAGGTGCACGTCGGCGAGATCGGCGCTTCCAGAGGAGGCCTGGGATCGGCCTGGATCAGGTGTCCGGTGGCTGGAGCCCGGAAATTGGCCCAGGCAGGGAAGGTGGCGCTGGGATGGTCCATCGCGAGGGTGATCGCGATACCGAAGAGGCCTTTACAGTGCTTCAAATGCCTGGAGCTGGGACACGTGCGGGCAACCTACACGTCGACGGTGGACCGAGGGCACCTGTGCTACAGGTGCGGCGGAAGCGGACACCGCACCAGAGGCTGTACCGCCTCGGTGCCCAAGTGCCCGCTGTGCGAATTGCTCGGGGCACCCGGGGGCCATAGGATGGGCGGGGCGGCGTGCGCACCGCCGAAAAATCAACAACAGCAAGAGAAGGCGAGCCGCTCGCCAGCAGGCCGCCGCCGCCGGCAACGAGAACCAAGGCGGCACCGCCGCCAAAGCAGCAACAACAATAACAGCAGCAGCGGTAGAGAGAGATGGCCGGGGGGAGGCCATGGAGTTGACGGAGTAGCTTCAAGCGTCTACTCCAATGCAACGTGGGACGAGCTAGAAGGGCGCAAGACCTGCTTCTCCAGACCATCCGAGAGAACAGGGTCGCCCTAGCGGTAGTGGCCGAACCGTACCGCGTTCCCGACGCCCCCAAGTGGATCGGGGATCAAGACGGATTGACGGCGGTAGCATGGACGCCGGCGCTGAGCTCGCCCGGCGCCTTGCTGGATCGCGGCAACGGCTACGTCGCTGTCGAGTGGAACCGGATAGCAGTGGTGGGCGTTTACATCTCGCCCAACAGCGGCGTGGCCGCGTTTGAGGACTTTCTGGACAGGGCCGGCGATTGCGTTAGAAGATGCTTTCCCCGTCAGGTGATTGTACTCGGGGATTTCAACGCTCACTCGTCGCAATGGGGCGACGCAAGGACGGACACCCGCGGCAGAATGCTAACCGAATGGGCTGCGGGTCTGGGCCTTCTACTGGCGAACAGAGGCACGGCGAGCACCTGCGTGGCATGGAGGGGTTGACCATCGACAGCGAATGGACGTTCGGGCCACACTTCGAGGACCTGGTCCCAAGGGTGACAGCCGCGGCGAACGCCCTATGCGGCCTACTGCCAAACATCGGCGGCGCGGGACTGGGAGTCCGCCGACTCTACGAGGGAGTGGTCCGATCGCGAGTCCTCTACGGAGCCCCGGTCTGGGCCGAAGATCTGTCGGCGAGTCGTCGCAGCCTGACCTTGGTGAGGAGACTGCAAAGAACGACCGCCATCCGTATAGCGCGAGGCTACAGGACCGTGTCTTACGCGGCGGCGACCGTGTTGGCCGCGTCCCCTCCGTTCGAGCTGCAGGCCCTGGCACTCCGTCGGGTGTACGAACACCGGAGGGCCCTGATTGCCAGCGGGGGTGCGACGCCGACGTCGGTGGACGTC
>NC_057772.1:10846886-11044235 GCF_014825855.1 Bombus pyrosoma
GCGTCAGGCGGACGATGCACAGGCGGGGGAGAGAGGGGGGGGACAAGAACGCTGCGGTGGAGGGAGGAGAGGGGAGGGGTGGGTAGCGCAGTGGACGCAGGGGAGGGGAGGAAGCGTAGCGTGAACGTAGCGAGCGCGAGGATACGCGGCCGTGCGTGCCTCACGATGCGTATACATGTCGGGACACGCGCGTGCACGCGTACCCTCTCACGTGACTATTCCTTTCCCTTTTCCTTCCTCGTTTTTCCTCGTTGTTTTTTTCATCGTTGCTTGCTCTTTCCAATAGATTCAGCTGGATTTACGCGGATTTGGGAGTTTCTGGTTCGGCGACTAGAGGTTCTTCGAGTTTCTCTTGATTTTTGTGGTTTTTGTAAATAATTTCAGAATAAGGATCTTTTCATAGACTTTGGAAAGTTTCGTTCGATCTTTGCCATTTTCGCCGAGATTTACGAGCGATTTTAATTTTCACGGTCGGTTTAGGTTAGGTTTGGGTTTCCCTAAGTTGGTTTTCCTTAGTTCTGCAGTAAAGGTTCTTCCTGTACAGTATCGAGTTTCGCTATATTCTTGTTGTTTGCGTTGAGATTTTGGGGTTAGGTTAGGTCCGAGTCTCTTTAAATTCCCCGGGATGTTGTAGCTTGTTTTTGGAAACTTCTTTTCGTCCTTCTATTACTTGCATTAGATTTAGGTTTCTCTAGGTTTTTTCGTTCTCGCGCATACTCGTTTTGGGCTATGTGTTCTTTGGCTCATCTTGGGGTCACTTTCGAATTTTCTGCATTCTATCGGGCAACTTGAAAACCCGGTGAGTGGATTTGTTACGTGATAATGAAATTTTGTCTCGCACTTCGGCGATCGTTTTCAGCAGACTTTTTAGAGCCAACAAATTTTCTTTAATCGAAGTAAACATACGACTCCATATGCAGTGGCGCGATATCGTTAAATTGAAACGCTTCGTTAAACGAATATCTCTTCATAAGTCTCAAATGAATTTAATTAAATTTACCCGACCATCCCAGTGAACGGTCAGCTAATAACCCATTACCTGATAATTTAAATTAACAACGATATGAATGACTAAATGTACCTATAATTCACAACGCGTCCCGTTTACTGCTCGTTCTATTTTTGTTCATCGATCGATTTCTACTTGTTGCTGGGCGTCCTATGCATGGAACGCAATTTGATTTTGTCGAAATGAAAATATCTAGCAATCTAAGTCTTCCTAATTTTTATAGATATTATAGGTAAATAATTTCTGACTTTGTTTATATCTTCTGTATGTATAAATTGAACACAATGTTATTCTGTACTTAGAAATAGTTTAGACATGGACCTTGTGCTGTAAAATAATCAAAATAGATGGTTTCGTATAGAATAAACTTAATACCAGTACGCAGCTATATTACGATTTTCTTGATCACTTTTTATACAGCTAATAGCTGCGTTCTCTGTGTCTTTGTCCTCTTTGTTGTCATGAAAAATATTAACTTTTCTCTTTATTTTTGTCCTCATTATTGTTAGTCCTTTATTAATTATACATGTGATATATGCGATAATATTAATAACGTTTCATCTTATAGTACTCACACGCTACTTAATTATTTCGCGTGGTTTCCTAAGAATATCTAGCAAAACTATAAATCGTTATTTTGTACAGCGGTGTTTGATGGAAACCGTTCCATCCGATCGAAACTGTCATTAAGGAGTTCTAAAGGCTGGCGATCGTTGTTGCCGACCCATTGGTTTCCCTTTCGATGCTCTGTCCGTTCTTTCCATTCTGACAACATGCAATTCCCAGGGAAACAGGCGGTCCGTGTTTCGCGTTGCGGCTGGATTCAACAGGTGACACCTCGTCGGGACGCCAACGTGCGCCCAGACGCTCTGGAATTTCCACGTTTTTCCCTGGAATCGCGTTATACCGATCGATGTTCGACGTAAGAGGTCGAGGAACTTTTAACTGCGATTGTTCTCTCGATGAGATTCCTTGCAACGTTATTTCTTCGTCATTCAAAATGGGAAAGTTAAAAGTTCTCGCGTTTCGAATATTCTAACGAAACAAGTTCAACTTATTTGTTGCCTCTGCAACCTTAAATCCATTATTTTTTCGATTTAATTTCTTTCTTACTGTGAAATCGAGACGATGCGCCAGCGAAGCTACAATCGAAGAAGCTTGGATCGTGCAGAGTTTAGCAACTTAATAATAATACAATAATGTAGTATTTATTGCAGATTAGTTGAAACGGTATATTTCGCAGAGTAATATATTGTTCGCAGCTGTGCAAACACGTGGTTGATTCAATGCAGCACCAGAGCAAATAATAGAGTCGCAAGAATAAAGATCTTAATCAGCGACGAAGGATCGTACGATTGAGATCCGTCTAGCCGTATCGCTAATGAATTCGAATTGAATATCATAAATACATTTTGAATGAGCACATTGTGAACGCAGTTTAACATTCTAAATTAATAACTATAGGTAATTTCTGAAAGCCTATCGTAGCTACGATTTAGACAAAGCGCGTTATTAAATCATTAACGTAACTATATGTCTTTACATCTTTCTTCGATCGACAGTCACTAACCGATAATCTGGCAAACTTTCTTCTATATATACTTCTTTTCCTATATATGTTATAATTTCTGCAAAAGTTTCTTGATTGCCTGATCGTTCAACCAGAATTTTCTATGCATATGAAATAACAGTTTAATCACTTTTAACAATCTGTGTTAATTGTCGCGTGTTGTATGAGACTGGAACATGTCCCAATGTGGACGCATGTAACGCGTAATACGTAATTAATGTTCGATAAAAGATAATAAAAATGGAAGAAAACCAAAGAGAAGAAATCGGAAACCCGTAGATCTGACGCGTTTGATAGCTCAAAGTTATTGCAAAACGAAAGGCGAACATGGAGGAATCGCAAAAACCATAGGTAGCACTTTCGGTCGTGAAAACAGCGATATTTTCCACTCGTGACAAGTTTTTCGTCGCTTCGCCAGCGGCAGCAGGGAATTTAAACGAGCGAAATAAATCTCGCGGCCCCTTTCGCGGCCTGGCTCTTACGAGCCTGTATACGATCGTTGTTACTATGATAATGAGCACTATCAATTTGCATCTGGGTTATTAGCGCTTGCCCCGTGGCTCTGTTTCTCCACGTCAACGACGATTCCTCCCGTAATTTAAGCCGCCTTATTGATTGCTTCCGTCCATGGTAGTAGCGCAGGTACGTGCCCGCTACCGGTGAATTTACGTTCCGCTCGGATCATCTTTTCTCCTCGCGACGACGTTCGTCGCGATCGTCCGCCTTTACGTCAAGTTTACCATCTATGTATTTATGTGCATACATACAACTGTATCGTGCTGCATATAGTTAGATTGAGCGTGAAAGCTAGAACCTCGTGGAATATACAATGGCTAGGAAATGTATCTGTACACACCATTGTATTTATTACAGAATTTAGATACTAATTAATTAAGCTTCGTATCATTCGCTAATAGATAGCTACTTTCACATAACTGTACAAGTTTATTTATAATCAAAGTGAAATATAGAACCTAACAAGAAAAGTACTGCTTTGGCAAATACAAGTATGTACAAACACGTTTTTGCTAGGATATTTTCAATTCCACTCGGTCGATCGAAAATTTCTGGCTGTACGTAGGTATAAGAAGATTGAAAAGAAAACACCGCACTGACCTCAGTAAAGAAATAAAATAGACAAACTGGAAGATGGTATTTCGCGCTGGGGGTAGCCATCCACATGTTATTCAGCAATAAAGTTAGAAAAATTTACCAAATGTCCAGCTGGACAAATCAAATGAATAAAGAAAAACCTATTTCCCAACGAAGCCTGTTTTGCATCAGGTCTTACGTTTCATTTTCAAAGTATCAAATTGTAGTCGTATGAAGGTACACTACCGATACGAAATTTAATATACTTTAACTCAATTCTTTTGCTAACGCCGTTTGAAGAAACAGTCGATGTTTATAGTGCAAGTTTCAAACTTTCGGAATATCTATGTAATAAAACATACATCTTTACGTGCGTATATCATAACGCAAAAGGCTAAGCAGAAAGATCGAAGCGGCTTTTAGGACGCGTCGCGCATGATACGTGCGACGCTGTGTTATGACAAGATCGCTTTTTGCTGCAGACCATTCGTCACACACGTGTGACGTATTGTATTGTTACCTGTTTGACGTAATTCACGTTTCGTGTTTAGAAGACGATAGTCGCGTGGAATTTTGACAATCGAAAAGAGAAAGCTAAAATAATCAAATACAATGTGCTACGATGCCAGACTGGTGATAATTTGCTGTTCTCTGTAATATCTAAAAGTATCTCCGGTGAAAATAAATAAGATATCGTGCATTTATCTTAAAGAAAATTGAAACACGACGTGTTTCACGCATGTATGACCCTGGAAAGCAACTATTAGGTTGTCCGAAAAGTTTCTTTCGTTTTATAAGGAAATAATAGACGCACGATGTTTCTCTTTTATATTAATTTATCGAATTATGCACCAACATAATAATAGAAATATAACGAAATGGATCATACCTAATTCAATAAAATAATATAAAACAGAAATTGTCGTTCATCTATCACGTTGACACCCGTATTCGGGAGTAAGCAAAGTTTCTGATCGGGCCGCGTAACCCATATTCGAGTGTTGCTTATTCCACCACTTGCGAAGGATCGTCGTATTTGAAACGATATTCCATAATAATAAAACTGTTGAATTGTTATAAAAGTAATACGAAAATGGTTTATTAAAAGAATTATTTAGAACGTAAAACTTTAAAGGATTCTATACATAGCTGAGGTCGGTCGGGACAATTTGGACAATAAGTTGTTGTTTTCTTCAAATTCTTTTGTGCCTTTGTTCGGTCCATCCGACGTCTTTTATTTGCGTAACATAGTTTGCATGCGCGTCTAATGCTTCTTCCGGAATCATTTTTCCGAACGGCGATATTATGCTGACTCCGTCGAAGACAAGGACTTTTTGCATTTTCAGACAACCCTGATAATTTTGCAACTAATAATCGTCTAAATATTCTAATATTTATATTCTTCCTTGTTGCGATTTTGTAAACCGTCCAAGCGTTTACAACAGAAATTCCCAGAAGGAATTGAATGCCAAGTTTTCTGTACCATTTGATTCCTCTTCTAATTGTGGTGGCATAAGAAATCATTTGGTCGGAATAATCTATACCGCACTTTCCTTCATTATATTCAACAACAGCTAGTGGTTTTAATGTTGCGAACAAACGAAACGAGAGATCATTCTTGAGACCACCGCTTGAGCGACTCGCTTCACTAAAATATCGATGGGAGCACCTAGCAGAGAACGCTTGGTACTGCTGCACGCGTGGCCTGATGGAGATTTCTTTGAAAACACGCGTGGCAGTCAACGTGCTATTATCACCTTATGAAACGAAGGAAACTTTTCGGACAACCTAATACATACGTAGTGCGTGACGCGTGGTAGCGAACGAGTTAACAAATTGCTATATGCACGTTACGATAAATAAAACGGTGCGCCAATATCTTCTCTAGCCACTGCAAGCGTATTCGCTTAGTTGCTTTGTTTAGATAAGAAGAATTTCTTTTTATCAATCGAAACGAATATTTGTAACGTTTTAAAACGAGGTAGCTTATATTAACCGTTTATTTGATTAACCTGTTCGTTTATGAAGACAAATATTTTCTCAAGCTGATATCATACTTTTAATAATGTTTTAATAACATTAACGGAATAAAATTTAGACGATACAAACGTATAGGTAGCTGTTTGTGTAACTTTCAAGTGAAATAGCACCGAAGTGAGACTCTTAATGGTATCCGAAAGGGAAATACCATGTGCAATGTGTCCACGATCTTTCAAAGTAAAACCCATTTAGCTTTCTGAGAATGCCTCCATATTTACGTTACGCTTCGTCCATTAAATAGTTCATCCCCTAATAAACGAGGCGCAAGAATTTGTGCTGGACGCCTTCCAGTGATGTTCGCCGCGGTACTCGCAATTTCGTGTTTCACTCGTCGCCGAGTTGTTGCACATGCTACGTCCCTTCGCAGATATTCACACTCTAGTTATTAGAGGCTAGTAGAACTCGCACACATTCTCGAAACCGGTGAGGTTCACCTATGTTTCACCGCGCTTTGCAACTACTGTAACAACTACACGTAACGTAGTATTAGCTGTGTTAACGATCGTGATAACGAGTAAATAAGTAGGTAGTAAAAATAGGAAATGTTCAAATACTTCTATCTTCTTTTGTTATCTTCCGCAAGTGTTTAAAGTAACTTAGCTATCTTATTATCTCGAAACTTCGTATCTTCTCACCGAACCGTAGACGTTCATAGATATTCGTAAGTGGAAAGTATCCAAGAGAAACTGATTTCTTCTCCGTTAGACACGTTCAATTACGCCCTTCGTTAGAAAAAGCAACGATCATGAACGTTCTGAAGCATCGATGCAAATCTGAGATTTCGAAACCTAAAGAGAAAAAGAAACGCTGGAAGCGAAGAATTTCTCTGGAGAAAATTCACGAGTCGAAATCTTTCAAGGCAAGTCTTTTGGTTACATGTACATCGCGGAAAGAAGCTGGTGGAAAATCAATACCTAAGGTACCTTACTTAAGATTTCGAAGTTTAAATGGTGGAAAAGCATGAAAAAGAGAAACAAAACGGAGGAGGCAAAGAATTTTCCCACAGAACGTAGAACGAGCACAAATCGTTGAAGGAAAGTTCTTTGGCCATAAATTATCATGGCAGTCTTGACTTAGGGCGAACGGAGTTCGTATAGAGGAGAAAAGGGAGACGATCGAAGCAAAAGGATTTACAGACGAGCCTGTTCCTCTTACCTGGGTGAACCGGGGCGACAAGGGTGGTCATAATAAATATATTTACACCGACGTCGTCGCCGTAATACCGCAACTTGGTCCGACCCACGTGGCCGCCCACACGGGGGGTCTTGGCCGGAAGTTTATTACCCGATTATCCGGCCTGTAACTCATTTTACGCAGTGCCATAAAGCTGAACGTCCATTGAAATCTCGCCTAAGAACGTGTAGTGACCCGTCTTCGTGTTTATTTTCCGTTGTTTCCATTTTAATTTAAAAGGAAAAATTATTCTACTGGCTCATTGGCAAACGCTTCAACTTAAACATGCAGAGTAAAATAATGCTATATAAAGCCATATTGAAACCTATTTGGACCTACGGGATCGAACTATGGGGAACAGCGAATAATTCCAACATAGAAAACTCTAAGATCCTTAATAGACGCACCTTGGTATGTTACCAACGAAGCGATACATCGCGACCTTAAGATACCCACATTTAAAAAAGAAATATCAAAATTCAGTAACAGATATAATATAAGAGTTAACAAGCACCAAAACCCATTAGTTGGCCAATTACTTGACACGACGGATCAGATCCGCAGACTAAAAAGACCCTTTAGATTTAAGCATTAGATTCAACCAGAATCAAACATACGATAATCACTTATTATTCACGTTATAGTACCACGCCAGAATAATTTACTTATAATTTTCGATGAGAATTGATTGTAAATAGTCTATCAAATAAAAAAAGAATGTTCAATTGGTGTTGCTGCATTCGAATATTTCTTTCTGAGCTATTTTACTTTGTTCGCTGTGTCTGACATTTTTTTTTATATTTGGAAGTATCTTACAGTCAATTCTCATTGAAAATTACAAGTAAATTATTCTGGCGTGGTACTATAACGCGAATAATAAGTGATTATCGTATGTTTGATTCTGTTAAACCTAGAGGGTAATGTCTTTTTAGCTTTAATTAATTAATTAATTAAGTAACTAATGGGTTCTGGTGTTTGTTAACTCTTATGTTATATCTATTATTGAACTTGAATATTTCTTCTCTAACTGAAGGTATCTTAAGGTCGCGATGTATCGTTTCGTCGGTAACATACCAAGATGCATTTTTAAGGATCTTAGAGTTTTCGATTGGAATCGTTGAAGAATTTCTATGCTGGAATTACTCGCTGTTCTCCATAGTTGGATCCCATAGGTCCAAACAGGAATGTCTGATATTTGGCACGACGGAAACGATTATTGAATTTTTGTCAGTATATTATACTCTATTATATTATATAAAATATCATGTTTATATTATATATAGATCTGTGACTCAACGATATCGCATAAAAGTTGATAAATATCAGAGCGGTTTTAAGTATCAAAGTAAACGAAATATTTCTTTTGCTAATAATACTTAGCGTTTATTGCCAGCAAGTGTCACGTAACACGAACAATGAAAATATGCAACGACGAAGTATACAATAATTGAATTACAAGGTTTATGATAGACACAAACCATGCAGGTATATCCATAGAAACTGAAATTCTTCTATCATCTACTTAAATCTTCTATCTAATTGAATCGTTAACTGGCGAAAAGGCGCGTGATATTCGAAGAATTTGTTAGAACGATGCGACGTATGAAATTGTTTCGTCATGTGGATGTAGTTGACGCCATGGAAAATGAAAAGCAAGGCACATTGTTGGTGAAACGATGGCAAACATCGATAAGAAATATCATCCCACTGCTGGTATTCGAGTCAATATTTAGTTGTCGTTTGAATGCACAAATGGATATTGCAATTTGAATACAATGCTACCATAAGTAGTACGCTATCATTCATAACCTTGATTGTTAGATCACGTTAACACTTTAATCGCTATGTCATTCGCGCGCCCATTAATTCCATTCGAACGCTGGTATATCTGAACGTACGTAATTATAATATTCAATGGAACTCTATTTGAATTAATATTTCTAAATATATTTATAATGGATCATGTTACGATAAAATTACCGTAACGCGACTAATAACCGCTTGTAAATAATTAATATACTCAATAAAAAATGACCTGAAAATACCTAATCTCTACGTATACCCGATACAAAATCTTCCTACGATCTTTTAATAATAACAATACTCTCCGAAACCTGTACGAAACGTATTCTTGCATTTTTGTTGAATCGAAGCCTTTATGAACGCGAGCTTTCATTCGAGATTACCTTCTCCTTTGGATTTACTTCCGGCGAAGTAAAAAGGCATGAGGAAAGCCTACGAGACGCGATGCAATTGCAGCGAACGTGGCGGCAAAAATACATCCGCATTTCCTTGTCACGGTTTTTTTTCTTATCGTCGATTCATCTTGGAATTCACCCCGTGTGCTCCGTGCCAGACAGGAACAAGCAACTAATAACCGCGGTCGAACGGAAGCGATTCGAGAAGTCTATTGTGCTGTGCTTTCTACGTACGGCCAGTGGAATCGCGTGGCGAAGAAAAACGGGACTGTGCACAGCGTTTTAGAAAGCACTGCCCTGCCAGTTTCTTTCACAATGCGCGTCATCGGCGCAGATATTTACATAGGCGATAATAGCCAGGTGAAAAATACGCGTTCGTCACGGAGGATGACTAAGAAGGGACAGGCAATTCGTTCATCGTTGGTGTTCTGGTCTTGTTTGACGATAAAAATGATTTTCTACGTTAGAAGTATCCGAGTTAAACGACAAGTGTCTTGCAACCTTGTTCATAACTAGACTGTAGGTTTTTTTTATGTAAATTCCTTCTTTTTATAGATACAACTAAAGAAATAGAATTTAAGCGTAGTCTAGTTCGTAAGTAGACCGCAGATTTTTATGCAAATTCATACTTTAATAGACACAACCGAAGAAGTAGAAGTTGCAGCGCTCTGCTTTATATATTTTACATATTTTTTTTTTATATAATATACCTGCAGCTTTGCATAGAAATTCGCAATCCATGAGCAGCGTACTAGGATTCAGGCCTAGTTCTCTTTTTCTTTCTTCTTTATGAAACGTAATGTTTGATCTGGGTCAGCGTTTCTTAAACTTTTTCCATTCGCGATCTCATTCTCGTCGGGTGAAATTTTACGCGAACCCCCGGTTATATCAAATAAATATGCAAAGAAAACATTGATCGGTAATAAATCGTGCAAGTTCGATTTTAAACGGTTCTTTGTTATATTCATAATTGATATTCACGATTTACTATCGTCAGATGAATATGCTTGTTTATTTATGCACGAAGAATCGAATGTTGGCTGAATATTTGATATAACGGAGCATCTTTAACGTTTCTCACAGTTAACCGATATTTTCATTTTACAATCGCCAATGGCGAAGATGCGGTTTTGCAATAAATATAATAAGCGCGTTTAAAGTCATTTTAGAGATTGCTGGAAATTATGTCCCAATTGCAAGCAAAATCCGATCTAAATGATTTTTCTTTTCCCTTTTTCGATTGCTAAGTCGATGAATTCTTCGTCATCGTTTAATGGCAGACGATTGATATTTGTCGTTTCACAGGTGCACGATAGTCGAAAAAATGTTCACGATCTCGTGATTTCAACCGCGTATCGGGTCGCGATCCATAGTTTAAGAAGCTCTGATTTAGATCATCGATACCCAGAGGGGAAGCCACGTTAAATATTAAATGAGAATAATTTACTTGCCCGTTAGCAGTGTTTTAATCATTGAGAATCGTCGGATGAATAATTCGATTCGGTTGAAGTTAAGACGAGAGTTGCCAGGTATCTAGTTTCTCTTAGGTCGCAGATTCGTATCTGGTCGATCTTAAATTGCTTATCAATCAAATCGGTAATGTTCGACCGAGTCTCGAAGAATTATATACCGTTTCCGGAAGTGGGTCTCGGATCACGAAAGTTCAGTAAGCACTGATATAGATTATCAGGAGAAAGATTATTTCGGTCGTAATTTCCTCACTTTCGACTTGTTATTCGCTTCGTTTGAAAATTTGGCAAAGTTTGAGGAACGTTGGAACGAACGATCAAATTCTGTGATCGTAGAAACTCTGGAATTACGAGAATTTTCACACTAGAACTACCCACAGCAGTGAAATCGACTGGTTTTACAATTTTATTTTAAAATTCCTACTTCATGTTATATTTTTTCCCCAATGATGTAACGAGTTTCGCAACGATAACTAAAAGAATAATTTAATGAATTTTATTTTGTTTTTTACGTATTCAAACTGAAAATAATTTTGTATCAAGGCTACTTATACCAATGGTACTTGTCAAAGTGCAAAAGGCTGCTGCAATCTGTTTATCGAACTTCAATTAACCAGTTTCCTCGTTTCGTACAACTTCCCACACGTTTTCAAAATTTTTACTGCGCATCGTTCGATACGACGATATCAGTTATCAGGAAAATTCCGGATCGATCGCTAGATCGCTGGATGCTAACGATAGAAATACCACAGCAGTCAAAACGACCGGTTCTACAATTTTATAAACGTGTCGATCCTCGTTTAGGGATCATGGTGGATTAATAATGGAATGGAATTGCTTCTGTAAGAAAGTAATAAATCAATAGATATAAAAATATTCTATTATCGCGTATTTTTTAAAGACCATTCATTTTGACTGGTTTTGGTAGAAATAGCTTCGTGTTAACTATCGATAGTTCAGCGTTAAAAAGGCTTAGACAAAGGTCTCAGATAANGACATGAACTTAAAATACGCTGGAAATCCGCGACTCTGTATTTGCCATGCAAATATAACGCCGTAACGTAATGTACGATGATAATGTGCGATGCAAGTCTGGGAATATGTATTTTCCATACGCAAGTACCAACTTATTGCGATAATATAGCGCGCAATACAAATTTAGGAATAAATGCGCGTACCTGTACGCCACTATACGCAACTACAAGTTTCTCATTTATCCCTAATTTTTCCATTTACTCTTACGCTCGATGCCAACTTCCTAATCCACTACCCGATCCATCAAATATTTGCATGCTGCCTTCGCAATTTCCATCGGGTTCCACGCTATTCGCCTTTTTTCCAACGGCGAATAGGTAAACTGGAACAGCGATACAGTCACTGTGCGCGCCGGCTTCGCAAACAAACGAGCTCGTCGATGCTCGAAGGAGGAGAGTGGAAGTTGAAGAAGAAGAAGAAAAAGGGAATGAAGAGTGAAAGAAAAAAAAAGAAGACACGGCATATGCATCGTAAATATTCATTTCGCGTTCGTTCAGAGGAATTTGTTTCCGATGATTCCGTTGGTATATCAGACGTTTTCCCTTGGCGTCGCTGATCCTAGCGAGCCTCGCGATTACGCAAATCCGCGCAATATTCGCGAGAGCCGGCGGCGGCTCGATGCAAACGCGATTCGATGCACAATCGCTGTACGAGACGTCCCTTTGAAGATAAAATTCCGTCACCGGCAGAATCTGGGCCACCGTGTTCATCGGAAATTCATATATTTTCTTTATTCATTCATATTAATGCGACCACGTCGATAGTGTGTTGTATGGGGTCCATCGATGGTGGAAAATAATGTACGTGGTGTTTTCGCAGCTGTATAATTCGGCCAGAAGATGGCTTATCACTTTTTGAATAATTAGTTTCGTACGTGCAGTGTGTTTTCTTTTAGCAGAATTTTTCTTTATTGTAATTAGTTTTTGAATAATTAGTTTCGTACGCGGGGGATGTTTTGTTTCAGCAGAAGAATTTTCCTTTATTGTAATTAGAGCTGTTTGTATGGTTGAATATTGGAAGAAAGCTTTCGGTCGGTCATCTCGATGCTACGAACCTTTCAGACTGCCTTTCGTGGAAGAATTCATCGAAATTAAAAGAAACGAAGCTATATCGTCGATATGTTGCGTATAACTGCGAGAACTCTAAAGTTAGATTTGTTTTTAAATTATGTTGAATGTGTTATGATCGAATAGCTATACAGAATGTTTAATTAGAAATTTAGTTCTTTCATTTCTTTTTACTTTTTTCACTTTAACAGGATCTAGGCTATTCTTGATTAATTCTTGAATGGATTTTTCAAATTTTATCAATTACAGAAACAAAGCGATTTATGTAGAATCCTAAGTACGATAACACGCTTTTTATACACTGCAACCTCGGTATTCCGGAAATCAACACGTCCATTGGAAAAAACAAAAACCCGGAAGAACCCATGCAAAAAGTAAAAAATCCAATATTCATCGTACAAATGAATAAACTTACGAATAGCAATATGCACAAAATCCCGGTCGAAATAACATCTTCCATACTTCAGAACCAAAATACGCGTTGAAAGATCCTAAAGTCTCTCAAAAAGAGTCCATTAAAAACCTTCAACAATCATATTCATCGTACAAAGTAATATTCTAAAGAATAATAGTTTGTATGAATCCCAGCCACAATCTTCGCACCTCAAACACCTGGTAGAGTTCAAAATCTCTAAAACCTGTCGAAAAGAAGCCCTGCGCCACCTTCAACGATTATACTCATCGTTACGAAGCAAAAGCCTAAAACCTAATATTTCGCATAAATGGCAGCCTTGTTAACGCTCTTCGCGCCTCGACATCTACGTTAAAAAACTCAAAAAACTTGAAAAAAAAAAAGAAAAAGAAAGAAAAGAACTCATTCGAAGCCTTAAACGGTTGCGTATATTCGTCGTACAAAGCAGAAACGTGAAAGCAATAAACCGCGATGAACACTGTTCACGCCTCATCAACGAACGACCGCATTAAGAAACTGCGGAACAAGTTTTCCGCAAAGAAGCCACGCGAAACGTCTAAATGATGTTTGCGTTGTAACGTCAACCGGGTCACCGTAACCACCCCGTTGTACGCTCTCAACCCTGTACATCGTTGGAAACGACCGGATGAAAATAAAATCGTGCGCCAGCCGTGTTCTCGAGGTCTCTCGTATAACCGCTTATCTTGGAGGCAACCAGGTCACCGATTGTGTCGGTTTCATCGGTCACGGGGGGGCCAGCGTTCGACGAACGAGGAAAAGCGAGATCGGCGAGATCGCGGACGATCGTCGGCCAGAGATCAACGAACACAGTTCGCTGCGCGCAACGCAAAGGACGAAGAAAGACAGAAAATATGGCAGAGGAACGAGTGTAGGTTGGTTAGAGAGAGACGGAGAAGGGGTCTGTAGTTATGGGAGTTGCTGTGGAGAGGAGTAAGCATTGTAAATCAATACCCTGACGGCTGCCGGCGCTTCGAACGCGCCCCGTATTTCAGCATGCCAATACACTGGAACTATCCTCCATCGCTGCTGGATAGCGGAATATAACGCTTAATAGAGGTCGCGGATGGAAGGGATCGAGGGGCTGAGCGGGGGTGGTTCAAGGGGTTGGGGATATAGTAGAGGGAGAATCGGGACTGTTAACCGGCCAAGGATCATCATTCTTTCGCGCTTGAGGCTGGTCAAACGCGAATTAGTGTCACGGTGAACATTTTCCGATGTTGTTATGTCGATCCATAGGTTTCGTACATTTTATTTTTGTCTATGCTATGCGTCGATTTTATTCTTATCACATCTGTGTATGTCGTTTTTCTATCGTTGTTTCCTTTTACTTTTATGTTTCTTTGTCATTTATTTACTATGTATCGATTAATTTACTTATTTACTTATGCAATTTAGATTTCTGCTTGTGATTTGTTTTTATCGTTTTCGTTGTATTCCTTGCTATTTTCTTTTCCTTTTTCATGCACACCTGCGCGATAGCTACTCAGGCAGGAACAGGATAAGTTCCTAAGCTTCTAACAAGGTTCCGATGTATCAGTTGCGTATGTTTATGAGTGATGTAACGTTATCGAGCTCGGTTATCCGCACGTACGATACCGGACACGTACTCCTTGGTTCTATTGGAAGGCTAAATTCCGTGTAACGTAAAGTGGTTGTGGGTTTATGTGTATGTATTAGGTTGACCGGAAAGCTTCTTTCGTTTTATGAGGAAATAATAGACGCACCAGGCTTTTTGTTTTATATTATTTTGTCGAATTACGGACGATTTGTTCTGTTGAAATAAACACCGCGATATTTCACAGACTTGGCTTCACGTTTGTATGAAGGTGCAATAAACAAGTTTGCGAAAGAAAGACATTTTTCGGACAACCTAATACAATAACAGAGGGAGACTCGGCACTGTTAACACTAGAACTAACACACCAGTGAAATTGACTGGTTTTACAATTTTATTTTAAAATTCCTACTTCATGTTATATTTTTTCCGAAATGGTGTAATGACCTTTGCAACGATAACTAAAAGAATAATTCTGCATTGAAAACTGAAAATAATTTTGTATCGAAGTTACTTATACCAACACCAGTCAAAGTGAATGGTACTTGTCAAAGTGCAAAAGGCTGCTGCAATCTGTTTATCGAACCCCAATTAACCAGTTTCCTCGTTTCGTACAACTTCCCACACGTTTTCAAAATTTTTACTGTGCATCGTTCGATACTAGGATATCAGTTACCAGGAAAATTCCGGATCGATCGCTAGATCGCTGGAAGCTAACGCTAGAAATACCACAGCAGTCGAAACGACTGGTTCTACAATTTTATAAACGTGTCGACCCTCGTTTAGGGATCATGGTGGATTAATAATGGAATGGAATTGCTTCTGTAAGAAAGTAATAAATNAAATCAATATAAAAATATTCTATTATCGCGTATTTTTTAAAGACCAGTCATTTTGATTGGTTTTGGTAGAAATAGCTTTGTGTTAACTATCGGTAGTTCTAGTGTTAATCGTCTAAGGATCGTGGTCCCTCCGCGCTCGATACTGGCTTGGTAGGAATTAATGACCGGTTCATTAATATAACGGGTAATTGATTTTTCAAATGCTTTCGTGATTCTGCAACATATATACATATATATAAACCAAATACTTTTTGTATAACTTTCTGTACAACCTACCGTAGATCGTCTATATTTTGTAAGACATGATTATTATTATTATTATTATTATTATTATTATTGTCTTATTTTATGTTAGTGTATGGAATGGATTTTAGCCTAAAAGGGTAGTATGACATTCTATTGTGTATATCTACATTGTTGTTATCGCATAGTTTTTATATCTTTTTGTTTATTTGGTTTTTATTTATGTAGGAATGTTGTTAAATTAGTTTGTAGGTTACAGTACGATAAACACAATATCGTTTGCACTCACACGAAAACGAATACAATACCCCGTTTCGCGTATTTATTTCTCACTACTTTTACGACACAACAACACAACGATCTTCACACGACCACGATAAATTCAACTCTGTCAGCATTTACCGTGCTCATTTTTCCCTTAACATACATTGGTAACGCTCACAACACTCCTTGACAACATTAACATATCTTGACAACGCTAATAAACAATTACCCCTCACGCCATCTTCTTCCCTGATGTCACACTATCCCACATTTATGACGACGAATGGGTTGAAAATGTACAGACTGCAAGAGGAAATTTTGTAACCCCATAGGGGGATATCGATGAAGATCTGTTGAATATGACAACGTGAGTTCGCGCTCGCCATTCATATGCGGATGCGCTAGTTACAATAAATAGTAACTAGAAGATAGTTCTAGATATAATCGATAGATTTGATCGATTTAAGATATTCTTTTGGTTTTATCCCTAGTCCATGTAAGAAAGCGCAATGAAGGTTTTTCGGCTCTGAACGACGTGATAGATGTATCCGAAGAATAAAATGATAGCTATTGCGATCCTACCTCTAAATACAGAAATAACAGCAGGTTATGAGCCCAGGTACAATGATTAGTTATTATTTTATTGAAAATATTATTAATAGTAATAATATCGAGGAGCGCAGAATATAACCTAAAAAAAAAACCTATGTTGAATATCATAAAGGCGCTTTATCGAATATATAATAAACGTTTGCGTGATAATACAGTTATCAAAGGAATATAATAATAGCTATTGTGATCCTATGTCTAAATACAGAAATAACAACAAGATCCATCTTGTACTAAATATCTTGTAATTTCCACGTATACTTTCAGATTTCTTTGAAGCTTCATCGATGTAATCGCGATGGTCGAGTCTCGTACGACAGAGCTAATGAAATTTCAAAATGTTCCCCTATAGGGCACGGTAATATGCTGTATAATAAAAGATGCCTGCGAGCGGTCGAATGATTTCACGAGCCTGCGGAACACTTTACATTGAATCTCTTCAGTAAAAAGATGTCACTGGAACGAAGTTGCATGAATTTCATACGACCTACTTTATCCGTGTAGAATTCGCAGTGCGATCCATCCTCGTCCTACCATTCGAATAGCATATTTTTGGTTGTTTTGCAACGTATTACGCTTATTATCAAGATGTCCTCGGTCGAGAGAATCCTACCTGGCTTGGATATTACGAGGTTGCGACGAGAGCTTGGCGTGATTTATTAATTCATCGCGAAACTCGACGTAGGATTGAAGGCATAATGAAAAAAGAAAACGCGGCACAATGAAACGGGTAATTCTGGCTGTCCTAGAAAAGCCGGAGGAGCGCGATGAACTCGACGATACGTAAGTACGTGTCGACCGACCAGGATTTTCAACCTTTTAGCTTTCCTATCGTGAAAAGACCGGTCCTGTTCCAGATACGCTTGTTATCCCTGGAAATCCAAAGCTGCGCGAATTTTTCTACGAGAAGTATGAATTACGGAATAATTGTCAAGATGAAGAGCTCTTGGAACGAGAGGGCTAATAGCGAATTAAATTCTCCTACATCTTATAAAATGATATTACAGCATGGTAAAACGATCGACTTTCTTTAGTTTGTCAAGTGAAGTCCCTAAAAGATCCCACGGTTTTTTACTTTTCTTTTGATTCCTGTTATATCATTTTATGTATCATATATATTATTCTATATTATTATATTATTATTAGGTCGTCCGAAAAATTTCTTTCGTTTTATAAGGAAATAATGGATGCACAATATTTTCCGTTTTATATTATAAATCGTGATATAAATTGTGATCCATTTGTTTGTTCTATCAAAATGAAGATTACAAAGTTCGACAGATTTGGTTTCATGTTTGTATAAAGATGCATCGTTGTAAAAGACGTGTCCGTAAAAGGAAGACACTTTCTGGACGATCTAATATTTTATCCATTTTCCTTTGCGTTATATTATTTTTCAAAAATCTTCAGTCTTACTCGTTGGCAAGCTTCTTCTTGTCTATTGGCACCCCCAGCGAACCCAGTGAATCAGTGACCTCGCCTGGTATGCCAAGGTTAATGATCTAAGTCAGTGCAGCACTGTTGGTTTTCGTGAAACAGTGTTCTGAGTTTATCGACGTAAAAGGTCGTTTACGTGGTTCCAAGCCACGAAAACGTATCGTGGTAGTTGCATTAATTATGAAACTAAAGGAACAGTACGTTTGAAAGTTCAAATACATGGCTGAGTCTCAAAGTTTCAACGTACTTGAACAAGTTTGAGCTCCATATCAGTCTCAGTCATGTTAATGCGTAATAACATATTCATTTTCCAACATTGCGGTAATAATAATGGAACAATTCTTGCTTATCTTGATACGAACGTATTAACTACACGGCATAATTCTGTGCCATTTTATTTTCACCAAAATACTCTTTTCAAGAAATGTGCGAAGATTTTTGTCGGTAACTATGTCGTTTACGTTGAAAGTGTTTGATGACAGGATTGTAATTAGCTGTGTTGCGGAATTGCTTATTGCAACTACACAGAATTGCGGAATTAATTATTGGCCATTCGCGGTGTTTGATATTCGAGAATGACAGTTCAGTTTGTTAAGTATATTCTATTCAAATGCTACGAAAACGTATTTTGTTAGCCATATATATGCAATTTTATTATATTTTCTATTATTATTCTCGCATAGAATTAGCTACTTATGGAGACAAGTATATGTATATGTACAGCTTTCCAAATTTGGACGATATCGTTTTAGCACGTTGAGTACCGCGTGAACTTTATACACTTTGTGCTGGCAGCTGCGATAGATCGAAATACGCTACATCGTATCATTTAATTTCTCCCAAACATTGTATCGCATTTCCGCATTTTCTTTCGACAATGTTATGTACGCGAGTTGTCCATACTGTTGAGAATTTCCTAGTCCATCAAAATCTTATTTCAATCGTTCTAAAAGATTTAGTAACGCGGGTCACCGATCATCATCATGACAGTGTACGTGGTAATTAACAATCCGACTCAAATATATATTAGAATAGTTCAAATAGATCGTTTCTTTACGATCTAAAAATCAAATTTCCATCTACTTCACAAATTCGTCAAAAATAATATTTTCCTATTTTGCTTAGCGCATGGATGTTTTCAAGAACCGTGACACGCGCATTCGGCGTTTTACGTTTCCAAAAATCAACGTGCAATTTCCGACCAATTTCATATCATCGATAGAGATAAACGCAAGCTGTGTAAAACGTACACATGGTCGTAAATTACCATGGAATCCTTAGAAGCTGTCTGTCTCGAAAACTGGTAAAAAGTGAACACACGATCTTTGCACAGAAAATGATCGATTTATTCCTTCGAAATGACCAAATCTACTCTTATCCTTTTCCTCTTTCTCCTTCGCTCTGTCCATCTTTCTTAACCCAGCAGCGTCTGAGGAATAATCCGCTTCCGGGGCCAGGTGCGAGGCCCGGGTAGAATCCCTGCGTGGCTTTAGCTTGCCCTTTGGACGATCACGTCGCGATCATTACTCGTGAACCACGGGTCAAAAAGCGGCCGCATAATCGGTAGTTCGGGGATGAGCAAGAGAAGCAGAGCGTGTTGGCATCGTGAGGGCAGGTGGAGCTATTTGGAGAACAGCCCACTCGAGAGGCCACCGTGTTCCTCTCCCTCGCCGTCACGGTGAAGCTCTCCCTTCTTCCATCGTCTTCCTCTTCCTCTTCTCGCGCTCTTCTCGCTCCTCGATTCTCTCCCTTTCTCTCCCTTACGGTCTAGTTGCTTCGCCGCTGCGTTTGAACCCGCAAGGTTTGCGATGTTGCGACCGTGCAACAGCCAGATGCTGCTATATATCCTTGCGGCAGCTGCGATCATCCCGTCGACGTCTCCCGAAGCTGCACGAAACCGCATCGCCGGATTACCGAATTGAAGAAAGGGACTGCAACCGCCGACGTTCCGTCACCCGATATTTTCCGACGAGATGCCTCTTTACGTGTATTTAGCTTCGTTCGTTTTGCGTTTTCTGACGCTTTACGATCGTGGAAAAATGTCGGTGTAGCTACGCTATTGCTGAAATATGTGTACAACATATAGGACATTTATATTTATATACTTGTACATATATACTTCTACTGTGATTGTACATATGATCTGTATATATAATACAATAGATATAATACATAATATATATATGTAAGTTCTATAGAATTCAAACTACTCGCCAATCGACATTTTTTAATTTTGTTTTGTTTTACCGCCAGCTATTTGCTGAATAGAATAGATCACGAGAGAAGAACGGTAATTTAGTACTTGCTAAAATACTTGATTTGTTAGTAACTGTTATTGTATTTAATTTAATTATTCCCAAAATAAACTCGGTTTTGTACAATCGGTCGTCTGACTTACCCTAAGGATTTACGTTATTACATATATATAGCATATGTATAAGTATAGTATACAATAGTACCATAAATACATAATAACAAGCTATTGCTACATGTCTGTATGTATCTGTCAATAATCTACATTAGTAAAAATATATATACTATGATTCTACATATGATCTGTATATATAATACAATAAATATAATACATAATATATATATATATGTAAATTCTATAGAATTCAAACTATTCACTAATCGACATTTTTTAATTTTGTTTTGTTTTATCGGCAGTCATTTGCTGAATAGAACAGATCACCAGAGAAGAACGGTAATTTGGTACTTGGAAAATCGATTCTCGAGTTTCCAGCTAAAATTTGCAGTAGATTTGCTATTAATATTATTTAATTTAATTATTCCCAAAATAAACTCGATTTTGCACAATCTATATTACAAATATATATAGCATACGTATAAGTATATGTCAATAATTTACATTAATAAAAATATATATATTAGGTTGTCTTTATGCAAACGTGAAACCAAATCTGTCGAACGTTGTGATTTTTATTTTGATAGAAGAAAATGGATCATACGTAATTGGATAAAATAATATAAAATGGAAAATCTTGTTCATCCATTATTTCCTTAAAAACGAAAGAAACTTTTCAGACGATCTAATATATATATATGGAGACTTAGATTTTTTAACAGCATGTAAATCAGTTGGAAGATTACAAATAAGGAGGTAGCACGATTTTATCCTTTACGAGGGCTATCGTGGAATATCACGGCACGTAAAATTGGTCTTTAAAAGCCAACACGCAATGGAACGAGTGGTACAAGCGTCCGGTATTATGAGGCAGTTCTTCTATTTAAGGAATTCATTATACTCAGTTCGCCATTATACTCGGTTGTCAAGGTGTAGTTAAGAAAGGAAAGGATTTTCTAAATTGACCGGAAGAGTGTCACGAGTGACGTCGATTCCAACGATAATATTTAAAACTGTTCGATACTTGAACAAATCGTGTGTTTTAAATCGATTCTGAAGAAACGATTTAAATTTCATACGAAACATTTAACAGTGAAATAAGTCTGAAAGATATAATAATAAATAATAATAATAAACATCTAATCAAATTTCTACAAACATCTAATTCCACACGAACATACCAAGCATTGCCTTTTTGCTACGTATCCTTCGTCTGCCATTAATTCGTATATCCCCGATAACAGTCAGGCGTTGATAATAGAAACCGACCATAATTTATGAACGTCGACGTATATATATTATACATACACCGGCTCATTTCTTCAATTTTTCGAACACAGCCACGGAATTGTTCCTCTGAACATACTACGCGCACCATATGTTCGAAACTTTTTCGAAATTTCGCTAGCACCGACCAATGTGATGCGACACAATTATTATCGCGATTATGACAGAGAAATTTTAAACCAACTGGAAAATATACATGAGATTGCAAGGCATTTGTTGGGAACTTATATTTAGGGAAAAATGAGTATACAGCAGGAACAGTAGAGACGCGATTTTCAATTAACATAACCGCGATAGTCGCGTCTCGTGCTAATGAGATTTCAACATCTTTTGTATAAGATACGTATAAAAAGTTTCAAAGAGCGTTTGAACACCTTTTATAATTAAGCTTCTGCTATAAAGAAATTTATACGGAATTATTTTTTACACAGAATCTTCTACGAAGAAATTTCCAATATTTCATGCTTCGATAATCGAATTTAACAGGGTGTGCCAGCGGTTTAGGTTCACAGCTTTGAAACTTCCAACGAAGAAAATGGTCCATTCTGACGCTACAAATTTTACAGCTTAATTTCCCGCTCAAAGGTGCATTTCTCCCCTCAAAGAAACCACTTTTTCCAAATCTACAGTAATATAATATAAAATATTTTTCCAAATTCGTTGGCCGGAGCTTGTTAACCGGTTCGCTGTTCGATCAAAATCTCCTATAATTACGAAACAGTAAATTAATCGAGACAGGTGAATTTCAGCGAATTAAACGTACGATACAGTTTATTCTTAACGGAAACGAAACGACGCGTAAGAAGACGGCAGGCTTTTAATTGCTTTTGAATAAAGAAATTATTCTATCCACGAAATTGGCGGTTCGAATAAAGAGTTAACTCGTATCCCTCGGTTAACAGGTCGAACGTAACGCGAAAGGTGAAACGCGGCACAAAGAAAGTCGACGAAACAGTGAAAATAAATTGGATCGAGCTGAAGCGACTCTCTTTTTCGGCTAATTACGAATTCGCCGGTTAATGAATTGAGTGTTAAACAAGTGGCGAAAGCCGGTAATTACACGGTCTGTCGCTGTCGAATTTCATTAAGCGGCCAGACGAGAGTCGACACGGTACGGAAAAAGAAAAAGAAAAAGGGAGGAAACGACAACCGTGGAAAGGAACTGCGGAATAAGTGAAAAAAGGCAACTAAAGGCGATGGTAGGTATCTCGTGGTCCAAAAGCTGCCTTCGTAAAAACAAGAATTTTGTTACATTCCGTTTTACGAATAAAGCTTCGGATGCAGTCCTTGGCAGCTGCTGTGAGAAAATCGATGAAATGCGGAAATTACGTTACGTCGCAACTGCAATTGTTTTTTGAGATCGATAGCAGGTAAAGTGTTTACGAAAAGTGGTTCCTTATGGTGGTTAGTGATGTCTGATAAAGAGGATCACGCGTAGAAAGTGAGCGGCGACTTTGTACTGGCGACGTTATATTCGATGGTATAATTTTTCCGAATTTCAATAAAATTAAAGTTCGTCGAGTAGCGAGATAACATTCAGTATTCGTAACAGTGTTTGGTAATTAATTAATTTTAACTGTTATCGTGGAAACTCCCTTGCGTAGTCACCTGGACGTGGAGGGACTTGATAATTGGCAATCATTTTCCTAAGAATAATATTTGTGAAAGGGTAACAAGCTGAGGACAGAACGTTTACTTTAGATTCTGCAAATACTTCTGGAAGATGTTTAGCCATCTACGCTGCACTGAGTATCGCGCAATCGTTCACTTGATGTAGTTTTTCATCACACGATGTGCTGGGTTATAAAACAGTTTGCATTCCAAGTTTCGACATGTCTCTTTAAGTAAAAAGAAAAGGACAATTTCCAGGTCGATTTAAGGTTCCAGCATTGTTAGTTATAGAATTAGTTATAGAACTTCCATTGCAAGATATTTTCCAAAATCAATAAATTTCCATGTAATCGGTCAAATTTAAACTTTTCGTTCACAATATTATTCCCTGTTGAACATCAACAAACAGTAATATACTGGCACGCAACAAACAGAATATAAACGCACGGAAGCACGAATTGCCACATCGTTTTTCCATTTGCCTTCCAAGCAATCCAAACTTTGGTAAATATGCTAGTTGACGTAACAATAAATAACACAAATAAAGCACATTTACACGAAAAAAAAAAAAAAAAAAAAAACGAGAACAGGCGACTTTTAACGAACCTTTTTTAAACGAAATACCGCAACGAACACGTCTCGCCAGTTCGTATTGACCCATTTTTCAACTCGCCTGTTTTCTGGTCGCATATCCAAAATTGTCTCGCAACCGGTTGCATAATGAAAAAAACATTTGTCGTGGAAAGGAAAGGAAAGCAGCTGTGGCTGGGCAGTGAAGCAGTGGTACAGTAATGGCAGAGAAGCGATACGTATCGACCGGCTGTTTCGGTGATCCATTCGTGAGGACATGACCCGGCTGATCGTCCATTTTGAAAGACATGCACCTTATCTGCGGACTCGTGTCACCATCGCCCCGTATTTTGTCACTGATAAGACCAGTTCTTGCTACTATGCTTACAGTCTCGCGCAAATATGGTGTTCCGTATGAATCTTTAACATTCTTTCGATTGTTCGTCGGTGTAACGAAATGGCGAAGAATTCAGAACGAACGATTTAGAAAATTCTTGTCTCTTTATTTATTCGGCGTTACGAGTATCCTTTCTTTAAGCAAACGTTCGAAATTTTGTTATTATCGCGCAATGGCCACAACAACGCAACAAACGCTTTTTTCTTCTTTATCAGCTTCCATACATTTTATTTATAATAGCACGAGATTCTACAAATTCTGACAGTAACGAAATTTCTATAGTAATATGATAGTAGATAGTACTAGATTATATACCTATAAAATTGAATATACTTGAATATAATTAATTGCTATGTAGATGTTATAATAGTGTACTGTAAAATGGCACGTACAATGATGTTCCTATATTTCTTATAATAAGTGTAGAATATACGTGTAGATAGAATCGTATAATCCGCAACACACGGTATAACACATGATCGCAAAGAAATCGTCGAATAAATTATTATATAAATTCTGTTCCATCAGACGGGAGCTCTGTTCCGCGAGTTCCACTGAATTCGTACACGTATACATTTCTCTTAATTTACAAGCCAATATCGAAATTAAAAATACAATGTAAAATTCCAATTAAAGTCACCCATAATTACAAACATCCTTTCTTGAGGAAGAATTCGAAATTTTGCGATATATAATCTACAATATACGTATAATGATAATCCATGGCAAAGAAGTCCTATTGAGCGTTCCAGCAAATTCACATATCGCTACTTGGTATTGATAGTGGATCAACTAAAAAAATTGCAAATTTCCTACTATTCGGTGCAAAGTGCAAATTATTCCCAATTTTGATTACGTAAAACGGCATATTTATAGTAATTGTGATCCCATTAGTTCTTCGTCAGAGGGCAATTGTATTAATAATTATTTCCGATTATATTATATTGTATGTTAATATATTATATTATATTATATTATGATTATAATTATTATTATATACAATTACATTATATATAAAATTATTTTCAATTTTGATTATGTAAAACGGCATATTTATAGTAATTGTGATCCCATTAGTTCTTCGTCAGAGGTCAATTATATTAATAGGGCACGTATTTAGTATTTTTCAGGGCGTACGTTTAAACAATTTTTAAAAGCGTCCCTAAAATGTACATTTTTTAAAATCGTGTCACTATCAATGCCGAAACAACGATATCCACTTACACGTTTATCTCTTCCTTCTAATTAGAAGCCAATATTAAAATAAAAAATACCATCCGAAGGTCAATTTATAATCGTGAAAATTACAAAAAATTTCTCTTTTTAAGTAAAAATTCGGAATTTTGCTATTATGCGATAATCCATGGCGAAGAAGATCCTGCGACAAGTCACAATCCGTTTCAGTGGAGATTCGTCGAGGTTCCTCGAGTTCCATTGCTCCAGGTTCCTTCCTATTCAGCGTTCCTCCCGATTTGTACACGTGTCCCTTTCTCCTGGTGCATCCTTCTCTCCTTTCACTTTCTACCTGTTCCTACCGTCTTTCCGGAGTCGCGATAAGGCCGAACGGTCGATGGATAAGAGAAAATTGTCGGTAACTTATGGCGGCACTGCAAAGACATTTTGTCTGACCGCGGCTGCAATTGTCAGTAACTTATGATGTCCTTTCGAAACGTCACTGACGTCCCATCGTTTCATAGCTGCGACTCACGGTGAATTATGAATGATAAGACTTATGAACGTAAGAATTCTTTTCTCCCTTTGCTCCGTGTCTTTTTCTTCTTCTTTTTCGATCCTGACACGATAATTTATCGTTTTACATTCTTTTGTCGTTTACACCTGCAACGTCTTGTTGCTCGGTGTATCAAATGCAATTTGTAATATTTTTCTTTCTTCTTCATTTTTCTTAATGAGAATCGAAGCTTCTGAGGACTTGAGTCATTGAAAGCATAGTATACGAAAAGAGAAAAAATGAAAATCTATTTAAAGTTAATGCTATTATCTAATGGTAGAACTGTATGTTTCAATTTTGATCGTCTAATAACGAGATCATCAGCTCTGCAGCTGTAGCTTAGAAAATCCTATTCGCATAATTTGCAATCTTAAAATGCGATGATAAAACTACTATTCTTGCCAAATTTCGGTACGTTTCCAATGTTCTGTGAATCGCTAAGCTACTACGATGGAACATCTAAATACGAACAGATTGAAACTTATATTTTTCCTACTTTGATTTATAAAAAAAATCTACATCTTCAGTTGCAACATCTACAATCGCTATAATTATAATATCACTTCACGATAATCCAATATTACAATTAAAAATATAGATATCCGATGTAGAAGCAGAGCAAACATTTCTTCGGTATGTATTGGGTTGGCAACTAAGTGATTGCGGATTTTGTCGATATCACCTAATGACAAGATCCGCAATCATTTAGTTGCCAACCCAATACGTTTAAATTTCACTTTCGGCCACTTCGATATTCGTCGCAGGTGTCGCCGTATCGAATTCGAATTGATTTTTCGTAATCGATAAATAAATCCTGCGATAATGGATTCACCACCTTTGGACCTGTTTGTCGATAACGATAACGTCTTCATCGATTCATCGAATCTACGAGGATTTCGAACGACGATCGTATCTCGGTGAATCGCGGCAATAAATCATAGTACGCCGTTGCGATAAATAATGATGGATCGTTCGATGAATTTCTTGGCCGCATTCCTTCGCCTCTGCAGTGGATTCAAGTCGAAGATAAATTGATAAAGATCGTCGACCATCTTCTCGCGCTTTACACCTGTCGTTTGCTAATCCTAATCGATAAGAAACTGTATTATAGCGCAGACTGTTGAAACTGCTTTTCGTAGAAATTTTTGCTACCGCGTTCTATAAATGGAAATTCGTAGTACGAGAATGTCTACAAAAGACATAGTAGTATCAGAGATAAGGAAAAGACGAAGAGCAGCTTCGTTTTAAGAGCTAAACAGCATAGAAAATTTAAAGGAAGCAAAGAGTGGCTCGAATGAATAATAAAAGCACGTAAACTCATGAGAAAATTGAACAAGAATCTAAAGATGAAATACAATGGTAGTGGCCTTGTTTTTTTTCAAATATATTACAATACAGAGCGAGAATTTCTATTTGGAAGAGAAAAATAAGAATCGAGTAATATCGAATATTCTGTATAATACGCGTTAATCGTCTAATTTTCTGAAGTAAATAACCGATCGATCAATTGGCACACGATAAAGTCGACAGTCGTACCTCTGCCTTTCTCTCAGCTTCTTTTAACCGCGTTCTGCGCTAATTACTGTTCCTAGAAATTGGCTTCAAGAGTTCTCGGGGATAGCCTTATTTCCAACAGACACGCAACTGCAACGTCAGCTTTCGGATACGACATAGAAACGATTATCCGAAGCTCAGGATCGAAGTAGGGGTGAGCTGTACATCTGCTTATTCTAAAGATCGATTTCGTCTTCAAGAGAAACAGGAAAATTATTCTTCCCTCAATACTTTGCTGCTATTCACTGTGTTTTCGCCCGGTGTAATATTGTAGGTACATTTCTATTTTAATAAAATACGTCTCCTAGTGTAATTGGATTCGGAAGTCGGTTCGCTTTATATCTTCCTTGTTATCGTCCTCGGATGTTTCATCTTCTTCAGCAACGATTATTTTCGTCCGGTTGTTTTCGCCGATTTAATCAACTTAGACCGAGGGAGAGTTTCGAGCGATAAAAGTTGCATTATTTTCAACAGGGTGACAGACATTTCTATTAGAAACCTTCGCGGGCGTGAAAATTCTCCGATCATTCGGTCGAGTCTCAGGCTTAATCGATTTAGAATCTCGAAAACAGTAGCGCTAATGTCATTTAATTCTTCCATTATATTCTGTTACATGCCAGTTCGTAAATGTTAAATTAATATTTTGCTTTTAGAACGACACGGTCCTTCTACCGTAGATCAGACGTCGCATCTTTTTAATCGCCTTTATCTTTACGATTTTATTTTTAAGCGTTTGAACGCGTAGGAAACATTCAAAAACTTTGACTATATCTATGAATAATATATTGTTACGTACATAGAATACATAGAAGATTAAAATAGAAGATATTTCTCTTTCTGAAATACGCTAAATTACGTAGGAAGTGTCGCTCTTTTCATTTCTGCATTTCAACCGAACGAATATTTCTCCTTCTCGCTGTAAGTCGCTTTTATCATAACGAACGTATTACGCGCGTTATGCAAAATCTCATTAGCGCCCACATGGGATTCGGTTATCGTCGTTGAAGTTTCAAAGCGATTTGAAAATGTGTATAAAAAATTACAAGATACCTAAGTGCAAGCAGTATGATTATCCATTCAGTGTATTTCACGAGGAAGATATTTAAACAGCAAATTACTTATTATATTAACCCTTTTCACTCGTATTCCTTTGTCGAGTTCCACTGTTTTTTATGAAACGCGCGAAAGCAAAACAGGATTGCATCCTGGAAATTGTTTCAAGATAGATCATACACTTAAAAATTACAAAATACAACAATAGCGCGAATAAAACTGGTATTGGGTTGTCCGGAAAGTTTTTTTCGATTTATGCACAAGGTTTTTTGTTTTATATTATTTTGTCGAATTACGTACGATCCATTTTGTTCTGTTGAGATAAACACCGCGACATTTCACGATCTTGCTTTCACGTTTGTATGAAGGTGCGCTGTTGTAAAAAACACGTTTGCGAAAGAAAGACACGGACAATATTTAAGTGAATTTGTTTCTTCCTTTATTTATTTAAATTCTCTTATTTTTTACTTAAAGTAAATTACAAATAAAACACTTAAAATTATTGGCAGTTGCTGGCAACGAAATTGAAATAAAATTCAGAGTGCAAAAGGTTAACCCCTCTTATATTAAACTTCTTTTCACCGACGTCGCTGGTATACTGGCTCGTTTACCACGTATTTTCTTCGTGCTTTTAAACAATAATTCATACGATGAAATAATGATAAAATAATAAAATAAAATCAAAAAAAGAATTCGTTAATACCGTGAAATAAATGCACAGAAATAAACGCGAACGATTGTTATCGCTATATCTACGAATAATATATTATTACGTACATAGAAGATTACAGTAAATTCTAAAATACGCTAAATTACGTAGAAGGTGTTGCTCTTTTAATTTCTACATTTCAACCGAACGAATATTTCTCCTCCTCGCTGTAAGTAAACGGTAGCAGCTTCTGTACAGCAATCGGTGTCGTGGTCGCGAGCACAGAAACAGAGAGAGGCAGACTTGGCGAGCAATTAAGTCGCGACACGAATCCATTAACATGCGGGGACAATCGTGCGATAGTCACGGGCCGACGATCTCGACCGCGGACGAAACAATTACACCGCGAATCGGCGCGCACCAGGGAAAAGGAGAGACCTCCCTTAATCTCCTTTCATGCGTGACTTTTGGTCGATTGTGCAACAGGTGGCGGGTTCGACCTTCGGCCTCCTCTTCTACGTTTCTAACGCTCGTTCGATACCACCCGTTTCCTTTTCCTGCTCGCCGTTACTCCTCCGTATCTCACTGAACGCGATCTCTTTCCATTTCCACGCGTTTCGCGTGCTTTGCTTCCACACTGCTCTCACACTTTCGTTTCTTTTACTCTGCTTTACCTCGGTTTATATTGGTTTGTCGTGGTTTGTGTTAGATGCATTCGAGTGTTTCGATTCGTAAATATTTATCTATGATATTTGCCGAATTTATCCATCGATCTATGACTGATATTAGTCGTAGTTGGCTTTTCCGAATTGCGCAGGTATCTTCGTTTATCGTCCTACGTATTTCTTTCAGTTTCCTCTTGTGCTACTAGCTAAATTATGCCTTATTACCGTTGCTTGTACGCGTATTGCGTAGCATTGTGTGTTTGTATTGGCATAAATCAATTATTCTTTCAGTTGGATGCAATTGGTTTGCAAAAGGTGTAATAATTGGAAGAGCGAACAGGTGTTTCTTTCGTTTCATGAAATTATTTTCGCTGATATAAATCGCTACGTTTATAGTGGAAGTATATTGGTAATAACGTAAATCCTTGGGGTAAATCAGACGATCGATTCTGGAAAATTCAGTTTATTTTGGGAATAATTAACACTTTGCCACGCCGAAATCGCATGTTTCGCTCGGGACGCCACAGTGTTTTAACACAGTGCACCGTTAGATGCAAGATTTGTCCTCATTTTTTTTTTTTATTGATGTTCTAATAAAAATGTTTAATCGTTCAATGGGGCACTTTCTATTTCAAAGTATCTTCTATTTATCGGTTATATTCAAAATGCCTTAATTGTCAATTTTCATTCAATTTTTACAATTGTAAAGAGTTCAAGCGCTCCGGGTCACCAATGATCACCGTGGCGTCACAGGAGAAACCGACCAACGTGGCAGTCAAAGTTAAAATAAATAAAATAATAATAAAATAATAAATAATAAGTAAATAAAATTAAAATAAGTTAAGACAAGTTAAATTAAATAACAAATCTACTAGAAATTTTAGCTAGAAAATCGAGAATCCATTTTCCAAGTACTAAATTACCGTTCTTCTCTCGTGATTTATTCTATTCAGCAAATGACTGCCGGTAAAACAAAACAAAAGTAAAAATAGTTTGAATTCTATAAATTTACATATATATGTATGTTATTGGTAAAGCGAATTGCAACGACGAAACAAATTTACAATAGTTGACAATCGTACAGGAGTTTCTGTTCGTTGTATTCACGCGATCTATCTCAGTAAGCAGAATTAAAATATCGTCCTAAGATCTTTGACTAGCTTCACGTAATGTGTAACCACCTTCAAATCTGTTAAACGTATTTAAATTCTCATCTCTACAGATCCGTCTTATTAATCATTTTCCAAACTATTCGTGTTGCACGCTAATCAATCATTCTGAAATATTTCAAAGCACTTTCTTCAAAACGATTCCAATCTGCCCTAATCTAATCCATCCTTCAAGCTACAAATTCCGCCGTTAAATGTTTCCTCAAACAAATTCTCCGATCCGATCTCCTCTTTAGAGTATTATTATTATATATCAGACTAACTACGTTCCCGACTAATCGAGCAACTTTGTTTCCACACGAGGCACGACCATCTGTTTCAAACCTTTTCATAAATATCATAGTATGAAACAGCGACGTTCGATTAAGAATCCAGCAACTTCGATCTTTGCTCTCATTTTGTCAATGTTTCCTCAAACAAATTCTCCGATCCGATCTCCTCTTTAGAATATTATTATTATATATCAGACTAACTACGTTCCCGACTAATCGAGCAACTTTGTTTCCACACGAGGCAAGACCATCTGTTTCAAACCTTTTCATAAATATCATAGTATGAAACAGCGACGTTCGATTAAGAACCCAGCAACTTCGATCTTTGCTCTCATTTTGTCAATGTTTCCTCAAACAAATTCTCCGGTCCGATCTCCTCTTTAGAGTATTATTATTATATATCAGACTAACTACGTTCCCGACTAATCGAACAGCTTTGTTTCCACACGAGGCAAGACCATCTGTTTCAAACCTTTTCATAAATATCATAGTATGAAACAGCGACGTTCGATTAAGAATCCAGCAACATCCATCGATCTCTGCTCTCATTTTGTCAATGTTTCTTCGCAAAGAGCCATGTACGAATTTTCCATTATTTAATATCTCAATTTTTATTTTCATATCGTATCATTACGTTGTATATTACACATTTACATTCGTATTTGGATAATCGATCGTTCGATTGAATGAACTTAAAATCAAACGTATCGATATATAAGTGAAATTCCGTGTCGTATCGATTCAGCGTCAAAATTCACGCGTCCAAGTGATCGTCGCAATTCAGCAGATCGTATTCTTTTTTAAACGTGTCGCAATCGAGCATCGTTGCGTCATCGCGCATAATGATCGCTCGCAAGGAGGGTATTATCCGCTGCTTTAACCGCGTGGCCAATAATCACGGGCCTCGGCCGCCAACATCGTAGACGTAGTTTTCCAGGAAACCATTACTATACTATACGAGGCAGCTTCGCGTAAATTGCCGGTGTTCCTGTGGTTCTCCAACAACCGATCGATCGTATCTGTAACCACGCCAGCCAGCGTTGCCTTGCTCCAGCGTATTGCTCGCACTCGTATCTTCTTAGAATGAAACGATAGATCCAAGAGAGACAAGGATGAGACGAGCATAGTTAATTTATGGGCATCTGGTTCACCGATCGAATACCTAGAAGAGAAAATCGGGAGAGGGTTGTTGCAGTTAAGACGGCCAGAGCATTGATATGTGGTCTGCTTTAGTAAGAGGCGATACTCTATTTATGTAAAGGTTATTCTACGTTACAATCGTTTGCGAACTGTACAAAGTTCATTTTTGGAACGATTATATATCGATATATATCTTTTCAAAATTTCAAAAGTAAATATCCAAATCTATGGAAAACGGTTTCGTTTCGACGATAAAATTTCCAAAATTTTCAACCTCAGATTCGAGAACCTATGGTTCATTGTCGCATGTTTTTAAATGTACCTGTTATTTGTATTGGGTTGGCAACTAATTGATTGCGGATTTTGTCAATAACACCTGATGACAAAATCCGCAATCACTTAGTTGCCAACCCAATATATTGCTTGATACTGCTCAATTCTTAACTATCATTTTCTACGCGGATTTTCAATTTAATAATCCAATTTCCACAATTTCCTTTAAATTCGAATCTGAATGTTCGAGTTTAAATCTCTTATCGTGAACATTTTCCTATTTACAATACAATTTCCAAAGTTTGCTCCGAAGATCGCGAAACGTTACGTTTCTATACTTCGATATCGTTTTCCACGTATCGTTGCTTAAGATCGGTCAATTCTTGACCATCTCGTTCCACGCGTATTCGCAATTCTAACGATGATGCAATTGATCCAACATTTGCTCCGAAAATCCCAAAATCTACGTTTCTCTATTTTCATTTGATTCCTAATACAATACACATTCCAATGGAGCAAAATATCACTCAATTTTGAACCGTCATATTCCACGAAAATTGTCATTTCCACGATAAATACAATTCCCAAAATTTCTTTCAAATTCGAATCCAAACACCCAGATAACCGTCGACGTGTTTAGAAAAATTTATTCAAATCTTCGTGCGAAACGTTTTTTCGATTACCAGTGACTCGTCATTCGCACGAATCCTCGTTTCGCGCGCTAAAATTTATGAAACTTGCACAGTGAAATTTAAATAGCCAGAAGTCTCGGCATTTCCGTATCATTCTCGTCGTGTCGTGGTGTTCGTTCATAGTCGTGGATGGACTAGCACGGACCCAACCACGGGTATCGACGCGTTGAATCGGCCAGATTCCTCGAGGCAGTTCGCAACGTATCTCCTAGTCGAAGAGAGGAACGGCGCGCAAAGGAGCAGCTCGAGCGGGACAGAAGCGGAAGAAAGATCGCGTACAGTTAAAAGACAGCGAGAAAGAGAAGAAAGAGGCAGAGGTTGGTAAGCCACGATACGGCCACGGCTGTTAGTCAAAGAGGCGACTCGCGTTGATTTACAGCTTACTAAATAGACGGGGCTCTTACGGGCCCTGATATTCTCTTGCCACGGAATGCGGCAGAGGACGAGGTGGAAAGAGTCGAGCGAAAAGTCGACGAATGCGAAACTTTGCGAGCAACTCGCAGAAATAAAGGTTCGTTCGTACTGCGTGCTCTTTTCCACGGAAGTGATTCTCTTCGGATGAGGACGTTTCAAGTTATGTTTGTAATATGACGTTTACGATTACGTTATAATAGGCAACTTAAAATTATGTCCATAATAACGTAGATACAGTTACGTTTATAACATAATTGAAAGACCGAAAGACGTAGTTTCGTTCGGACGACGACATTCGAAATTCTGCTTGTAATAAGATTATGTTCATAACAAGACATTTAAGATTGTAATTGTAATAACGCAATTGTAGTTACGTTTATAATTATAGTTACTAAGACTAAAAGACTGGAAGACGTAGTTTCGTTCCGACGACGACATTCAAAAGTCTGCTTGTAATAAGATTATGTTCATAACAAGACATTTAAGATTGTAATTGTAATAACGCAATTGTAGTTACGTTTATAATTATAGTTACTAAGACTAAAAGACTGGAAGACGTAGTTTCGTTCCGACGACGACATTCAAAAGTCTGCTTGTAATAAGATTATGTTTATAACAAGACATTTAAGATTGCAATTGTAATAACGCAATTATAATTACGTTTGTACTAAGACTAAAAGACTGGAAGACGTAGTTTTGTTCGGACGATGACATTCGAAATTCTGCTTGTAATAAGATTATGTTCATAACAAGACATTTAAGATTGCAATTGTAATAACGCAATTATAGTTACTAAGATTAAAAGAAATGAAGACGTAGTTTCGTTCGGACGACGGCATTTAAAATTCTGTTTGTAAAAAGTTATCTAAGATTATGTTTATAACAAGTCATTTAAGATTATGTTTATAACAAGACATTTAAGATTACAATTGTAATAACGCAATTGTAGTTACGTATACAATTATAGTTACTAAGACTAAAAGAGATGAAGACGCATTTTCGTTTGGACGATGACATTCAAAAGTCTGCTTGTAATAAGATTATGTTCATAACAAGACATTTAAGACTGTAATTGTAATAACGCAATTATAGTTACGTTCACAATTATAGTTGCTAAGACTAAAAGAGATGAAGACGTAGTTTTGTTCGGACGATGACATTCGAAATTCTGCTTGTAATAAGATTATGTTCATAACAAGACATTTAAGATTGCAATTGTAATAACGCAATTATAGTTGCTAAGACTAAAAGAGATGAAGACGCAGTTTCGTTCGGACGACGGCATTTAAAATTCTGTTTGTAAAAAGTTATTTAAGATTATGTTCGTAACAAGATATTTAAAATTATAATTGTAATAACGCAATCATAGTTACGTTTGTGCTAAGACTAAAAGACGTAAAGACGTAGTTTCGTTCGGACGACGACATTTAAAATTATGTTTATAACAAGTCATTTAAGATTATGTTTATAACAAGACACTTAAGATTACAATTGTAATAACGCAATTGTAGTTACGTTTGTTTGTGCTAAGACTAAAAGACCGGAAGACGTAGTTTGGTTCGGGCGACGACATTTAAAATTCTGTTTTGTAACAAGTCATTTAAGATTATGTTTGTTAAAACAAGACAAGTTTTAAATAATGTCCATAGTAGCGCAGACACTGTTACGTTTATAGCAAAGTTAAACAGCTAAAATACGGCTAGTTCTGGCCAAATGGAGACATTTCAAGTTGCGTTTATAAGGAGACATTTAGCATTGCGTTTATAAGAAGACGTTTAAAATTATGTTTATCATAATACGACCACAGGTATGTTTACGATAAAGCTAAAACACTAAAAGACCAGTAGTTCCCTTTAAACGAAGACATTTAAACTTATGCCTGTAAGAAGATATTTAAGAGATTACATCTATGATAAAGAGACTACGGATCTTTACATTTTATTTGAAATTTATATCCTTACGAACGCAACTAAACAAAGATAAACTTAATTGAAGATTCGCTTTATCCGTTAAAAATGCAAACAAGTAGTCCACGTTCCATGTTTCGCACATCCTCGCGCGTTGCATTTTTCTATTTCTAAATTTTACATTTTAAAGGCATAAAAATCCGCGATCGAACAGTAAGCCGTTAAAGATACTTAATATTCAAAATTATGCCCATAACAACGTGTTTAAAGCCGTGTTCGTAATTAGACACTTAACATTATATTCCTAACAGTCCGTAATTGAACTTTCGTAATAGGAATCGCAACGATGCAAACGCTTTTTCGCTTGCTGCGAACTTACAAAAGTCACGATTAACGGTGATTTATAATAAAAGGATTATAACCGGTGTTATTTGCATTTGGAAGTAGCTGGTGACTTTTGGAATTCCGTGGCCGCATAGAAAATTCACTGCGACCTCAGGCAGAGGCTGTTTATTCTGGCTACGATGTGCGGCGCAATTCAGCGAACACGGAGAGACACGCAATCGTCACGGTTCTTCTGATACCGGATTTAAAGGCCTTATGCTCGGTTTTCACGAGTCTCCGGTGTCGCTGAGTAATCCTATCCTCGGACACATCTAGCCAGCATAATGTCGCTTGACCGGTAGCACAAGCAGCGGCTACTTTACCTCGCTATATTTTCATATACTTTGACGTATACGCTATTATACTAGTGCGCCACTTTAAAGATCGATCTTTCCTTGTCATTCGTCAATTTTTCATCAGTAACGTTAGGTAGGTAGATAATTTAAGGAATCGAGAAATTGCGAAGAGATGCGAGGTTCTCTTTGCGCTTGCTCACGCGTGGCGCGTCCAATTTTCTAACTTCAGTTTTGTTTCCACGATTAATCAGCGGTTGTCTTTAGCGCGCCAGTTCGCCTCTCGCGATTTCGACGTATACCTGTTACAGAGATCGACCCGCAGATTTGTAATTTTCGATGCGAACGCAGATTCTTGTCCAGGCTTTTGAATACCTTCCGAATACTTGCAAACAAATCTTTCACTTTCTCAGTTTTTCAAACAGTAAAAAGTGCACCTAACGCCGGCAAATATTAATCAAACGCTGTGCAAATAAGGGCAGCGCAAAATAAACTCGAGCGAAGCCTATTTCTTTAAAAACCCTGGAAATTTCAACTCGAACTGCCCTCGTTTCGCCCGCATTAACGTGCTTTCCCCAACGGTGCTCCCATGATACTCCAACGGCGTAATTATCTTCCGATCGAGTCAATATACTACCTATCGATGTAATTGATACAATTTTACCGATTAATACTTATGATTACCGCAGCCTGGAAAACAGCTCGAAACCAATAAAGTCTCTGCATGACCGGTATCATACGTCCAATGATATACAACGTTAACGCATCGTAAGATCCACGGTTTTTCTCAAGTTCGATTAAAACACAGTTTATCCCACGTATCTGTGGCAGGACGTTAAGCTCGATCGGAACACGGCATTTTCGTCGTTTCTCATGGAACAACGCGAAACATTTCGACTTCCACGAAACGAAACGGCCGGCTGGAACAATTATTTACGGCACCCAGGCACCCAGCAACGAGGCATGTCTCTCTCTGTTTCTTCTGCTTTCCTTATTTTTCTCTGACGCGCGGATCGCGAACAGAAAGAAAGAACGAAAGAGACTTCTCTGTCTCTTTCTCTCTTTATTTCTTTCCGCCGGTCGAGAAGCGGGCCGGTGGATTCATTCGGTCGGTTTTTGCGCAACTCGTCGCTTCAGTAACCCTCTTCTTCTCTTTCTTCAGACCCTCTTCCTGAGACAAGCCTCTCAGCCGGTCATTGATTCGACGTAGATCTCGAGATCGGATCCTCTCGTGCGAAGCATCCTTTGAGTCTTCATTGAATTGCCTTCTGTCTCTTTCTTTCTTTCTTCTTTTCCTTCAGCTCTGGGTCTCCTAGCTCTTTCTCTGCGTTTCTTTTCCTTTTTACCACTCTCTTTGCCTCTCTCTCTTTCTCTCTCTTTCTGGTTTCTTTATCCTCTTCTCGATAATTCTCGTCTAACCGTGCACGCTCCAGGATGACCAGGCTGCCTGGAAAAACGCGATAATTGCGCTCGCGTATAATAAGCGTTTTGATGCTGTTGTTTCTTTTTTCTTCTTTTTTTTTTTTTGGTGCCGATCAGAGGATTCTTCGGGAGCGGAGAAACGTCCGCAGGGTTTTTTCTCGGTTTAAATGGTTTTTCCTGGGTTTCGATAGTAGTTTGCGAGATTTCTTCCTGCTTGCGAGTCGACCGGTAATCGATCCGTGAATATTTAGCATCCTCATCGCTTCGATTGTCAGTTGGAAGACGAAGAACAGCACAGCGAACGAAAATTTGGATTTTGGAAACGTGGAAAGAGCAGATTCTACAGTGGAATACATTAGGTTGTCGGAAAAGTTTCTTTCGTTTCGTAAGGTGATAATAGATGAACAACAATTTCTGTTTTATATCATTTTATTGAATTTACGTGTGGTCCATTTCCTGCTATTTCCATTATTATGTTTGTGCATAATTCAACAAACTAATATAAAAGAACAAACATTGTGCGTCTATTATTTCCTTACAAAACGAAAGAAACTTTCCGGACAACCTAATACATCAACGCGTTTACGATAACGTTCTGTGATTACTACAAACTTTACTCTCAACGTTATCGTTAGGATCGTCGGACGAAGGATGGAAAAATTGAAAATCTATTATGTTGGCAACTAAGTGATTGCGGATTTTTCAATGCCACCTAATGACAAAATCCGCAATCACTTAGTTGCCAACCCAATACTATTCTGCACGAAGTTCGTAATAAAATAGATATCTTTTGCTGACGTAGAACGTTCTCAAAATAATAACAGAAAACATGCTATTATCGATTAATACCACGTTAAGTTTCGTTGGAACGCGTCGATCGTCCCTTTTACTTTAAAAGCCGCTTTAAAACGACAAATTATTTTTACAAAGGCCGATTCAATCGATTTGAAACGAACGCGCGCTTTCGATCGATAGATTTTAATTTTAAATCCTTGGAGTTTGTCGTGCAAGGCAATCCGCTCGCGTCAATCTTTTCACGCTTTTTAAAGGTTTGCCGTGGCTGCGTGGAAACGCAAATATCGCGTTATTTTTAATCTGGCCACCTATTATTGGCTCTTAAACGGCAGCCATTTTTACGAGGCTACTTAGAAATCGGACTCTTTCTCCGGTCTAAATTTACGCGGCATGCAGTTTCCGCTCGATCGTGTCCCTTTTTATTTCCCCTCGTTCTCCGCCACTACGCACGCTTCGTCCTTTTTCTCTGTCTTCTTCTCCGATATCAATCATCGTTTTGATTCTGCAAATGTAACATCGTCACTGACGCAACTTCTCGCGAGAAATTACCATTTTTTTTTCTTCTTATTTAACCTAATCGAAGTTGCTCGAAAATCTGCATTCCACGGTCTTTGACATCGCGACGAGTCGATCGAACACGTAAACGCGCAAATAGAAATAGAAAATTCGCGGATACAGCGGGTCGAAGCTTCGGTTTAACCTCGGCGTCGAGGGGCAAGAAATGTACAAAATTTGCCACGTCTACGAATTTACTTTCGAACGATGTAACTTCCTCATCGATGTTCGCCACATTTTTATCGGCTATCCCGCAGGTTAGACGAGATTATAAGAGATTTCACGAAATTAGTGAAGCTTTAACAAGGACTAGTTCTAGAAATGGAACGAACCGTAAGAAGAAAGCGTAATGAAACGACAGCGATTGCGGGCCAAGAGAATTACGAGAAGAAAAACGTCGCAGAGACATACTTGTCAATTCTGTTTAAAATTCGATTTAACCGCGGCTCGATTTACCTATTTTTAGTATTATTACATTTATTATAGATCTAGTATTGCACTATCTTATACTACGATTAGTTTATTTACAATAAATGAATCAAACAGACGTTGATTAAACAGGAAACGATGGTTGTTTAACGTGAACTAATGACAATAGCGTATTATAATTAAGACAACTAGATAATTAATTTGCAACGCTCGTCACCACGGATTCAACTGTCTCCCTCGACAACGCTAGCAATGCAAGTCGCACTCTCTGGCTTCTTAACTCATACTGCTGTTAATTCGTTTATGTCCCTTAGCAACCTCTTGTCTTTTGTCTTAGCTTCATATCTTTTGTCTTAGCCTCACCACGCACCTGCTCCGCAACCGCTTGTTTATAATTTGACCGACACCCCCCAGACCCCTCGTCCACGATACTATAGTATTATATATTTATTATAGATCAGTAAGCTATGGCTGAAAACTGGAATATTCGTCCTAAAAATCCATTCAAAGTTTCGACGTGAAAGCCGAACCATCGATGTCCAGTTCCCTCGAAGCTAATCCCTGTACCGTGCAACATTCACGTCAAAATAACGCACGCGTGCCACTGTTGTTATCCTGACAGGCCCAATACGTGCACGCGTTATACCTAAAATATCGCGTAGGAATTGGACGAAGGAAAGACACGAAGAACAAGCTGCAGCATCGGCGCGTGTCGCTCGCGAGAACCAGCTGTCTGCCTCTTGTGAAAGGAAAAAGGAGGGAAAACGGTTGCTCGGGAGGGTGGCTTCGGCCGGATATATCGCGTATAATGGCCCGAAATGGTCAAATTATAGAGAGACTGGAGAGTACGCCGACCCTATGCCGTGAAACCGAGCGAGCACGGGTTAGGTGAAAAGCGAAGGCTGATGCGGATAGGCACGTGGATAGACCAGTTACAATGGTTCTTGTTATATCATCGTGTTCTCGTGTTCTTTTTCTATACAGGTATGCGAGCGAGGGATTAAGAAACGAGAATGCTTATATGGATCGACATTTTTTGAAATATTCCAGCTATGAAGAATATTTCAAGTATCGAAAATATTTGAAATATGTAAGGTAGGTAAGTTTTAATAATAAAGTAGAGATTGAAAAAAGTAAGTTTCATAGAGTATTAAAGGTACGTGAAACATCCAAGGTATGTAAAATATTCGAAATACCTGTGCTGAATACGTAGAATCTGTAAAATATTCGAAATATTTGAGACGTCTGAATTTATTTCATGATATTTAAGGTACTTGAGATTTTTAAAACACCTGAACTATGTAAATTGATTAAAGTTTCTAAGATTCTTAAAACACCTGAACTATGTAAATTGATTAAAGTTTCTAAGATTCTTAAAACACCTGAACTATGTAAAATGCTTAAAGTTTCTAAGATTTTTAAAACACCTGAATTATCTAAAATGCTTGAGGTTTCTAACATTCTTAAAACACCTGAACTATCTAAAATGCCTAAAGTTTCTAAGATTTTTAAAACACCTGAACTATGTAAAATGCTTAAAGTTTCTAAGATTTTTAAAACACCTGAATTATCTAAAATATCTGAGGTTTCTAAGATTTTTAAAACACCTGAACTATCTAAAATGCCTGAGGTTTCTAAGATTTTTAAAACACCTGAACTATGTAAAATGCTTAAAGTTCCTAAGATTTTTAAAACACCTGAATTATCTAAAATGCTTGAGGTTTCTAACATTCTTAAAACACCTGAACTATCTAAAATACCTAAAGTTTCTAAGATTTTTAAAACACCTGAACTATGTAAAATGCTTAAAGTTTCTAAGATTTTTAAAACACCTGAATTATCTAAAATATCTGAGGTTTCTAAGATTTTTAAAACACCTGAACAATGTAAAATGCTTAAAGTTTCTAAGATTTTTAAAACACCTGAATTATCTAAAATGCTTGAGGTTTCTAACATTCTTAAAACACCTGAACTATCTAAAATACCTAAAGTTTCTAAGATTTTTAAAACACCTGAACTATGTAAAATGCTTAAAATTTCTAAGATTTTTAAAACACCTGAATTATCTAAAATGCTTGAGGTTNTCTAAGATTTTTAAAACACCTGAACTATGTAAAATGCTTAAAATTTTTAAGATTTTTAAAACACCTGAACTATGTAAAATGCTTAAAGTTTCTAAGATTTTTAAAACACCTGAATTATCTAAAATGCTTGAGGTTTCTAACATTCTTAAAACACCTGAACTATCTAAAATACCTAAAGTTTCTAAGATTTTTAAAACACCTGAACTATGTAAAATGCTTAAAGTTTCTAAGATTTTTAAAACACCTGAACTATCTAAAATGACCACAGTTTCTAACATTTTTAAGACACTTGAATTACCTAAAAGTAGTCTTGAAGTTTCTAAGATTTGTAAAACGTCTGAACCATTTAAAATATACATAATTTCGGAAATACCTAAAATTCCAAAAGTGTAAAGGATCGTCGTACGCCACTTAACCTACGCAATCCTCGCTAAAGAAAAACGCGAGAAGGAGAGAAATCACGCGCCAATGTCCTCAACAATCTCACGATCTCGTACGTCATTCTCCTGAACGATCGACATTCAATTTTCCTGCAAGATAACGTCATCGTGGAAAAGGCACGTAAAGCTTCGTATCTGCATCGTAGCCGAAGTTCTCGCAGAAGACAAACAGGTTGTAGGGAGACACTCATCAGGTAGCAAGAAATGTACGTACAGACTTTTAACGATACAATGTTACCACGGTGTTGAAGAATTACAGGTTCGATACCTTTGGTGTCACTTCATTTTCATTATCGTTCATTATCGTTCGGCAATCCCCCTCTTATTATCGTTATCGCGTTCCTCGAGCCGAGTCATTTGCGCCAGGCGATACTGAATCGATTACGAGGACAGGTGCGAACCACGTTCGCCACGCTTCTTCCACAAAGAAACAGGCAGGTATTCTTAATTGGCAGCTAATTGGTCGAGGGACGGTATTTTGTTTAGGAACTGACGATTTGCGGTCATTCGAGAATTTACGCCTGGCAACGTTTGCAAAAAGATAGGTTGTTTTAATAGTGGGTGTAGGTCAGTGCTCCCTTTATTTGTTTATCGACCTGGTTTTTATTGGTTTCTTTCTAATTTGGAAATATAGTGAATGGATAATACGCGACACGTTCGCTTAAGTTTTGTGGCAAATATTGAATAAACAATTGTGGTCTGTTTTGGGCTTTCGTTAGAATTTTTTAATCGTCTTTGGATTATGGTACTTTGAAATTTAAAAAATTCGCTATATATACTCTGGTTGGTCAAATTTTGTAAAATGGATTGAAGAGATGTTTTTTCCTCTGGAACTGGTTTTTATCGGATTCCTTTTCTTTAAAAATATAATATATAAAACGTAGTGGATTTGTTTAAATTTTGTAGAGAAGATCGAAGAAACGTGTACTTTGCTTCGGGTCTCTGTTCCAATTTTTTGATCGCCTCTATTTTCGATTATGGATACTTTGAAATTTGATAAATCGACAATACATAGACGACTTGATCAAATTTTAGATTATTTAGAGTAGATCGAAGAAATGTTATGAACTAGTTCTTCTTCCACTTTTTTATTTGAAAGTATAGTAAGTGAATAATACGTAATGAAGTTTTCGAGGGTTGCTGTTGGAATTTTTTAATCGTACGATTATATTTTGAAATTTAACAAATTGACTGAATAAAACGTAGATTGGCTCAAATTTCATAGAGTAAATGGAAAATACGTGTCTCTTGTGATTTCACTGTAATTTTTCATCAGAACTTTTCGATTGTGTTGAGTTTCTCTTTTGGGTAAACCGATCGTTCGATAGATCGAAGAATCTTCATCTGTTGGTTTTTGATTAAAATTTTTTTATCCTGTTCAAATTTTATCTTAAAATGTAAACTTTTTCTTGTAAAATATAAATTACTGTACTCGAAATTATATTAAATATAAATCGCGTTATTTAGAAGGTTTTATGGTGAAAGTGGATTAAAGTGGTTATCGTGTAAACTATACAGAAGCCAAACCAAGTATCTTCATCGAGGTCAATCGTCTGGTTTCAGAATAAGCATAAATCACGTGTCTGACGTTCAAATTGGGAGATTTTCAAAACGGGATGTATCTTTGAAACAATCGATTCTTTTATTTCTGTGTATAGTCTGAGAACATAGACCTGGCAAAGTATATTTTTAAATCGGTTTGCCCTTAATTTGTATAATGTAACATACTGCAGAATAAAAAATATGAAACAAATATAAGAGAAGGGAAAGCTAATTTTATAATTCTATTCCAAGTGAAAATAGAAAAGAAAAGAGAAAAAATAGAAACTGTGACACAAGAAAAGTCACTTCCTCATTTTAATAATAATAACTTCCTACCCTTTCAGGTATTTTACCTATATATTTTTATAACCTTTTATTTTAAAAATACTTGAAAACCGATTTCTTCTCTTATCTATAATTACCTACTTCCATAAACCCATCTAAAAATATATAAATAAATTTTACACTCTTTACACCGACGAGGAAAATATGCAAATACGATGTGTAACGTTCTGATGAGTACGATAGGACTACCTATTTAGGTACCTATATGAATTTACTACCTATATGAAGAACTTGATGAAAAATCTGAAAAATGATCTTATTCAGCGCCTTATTTATCTCGCACTTTACTATTGAGAATATTGCGCAGCCACGTGCTCTAAAGTTTGCATTGCGAATGCGCCTCTTTTTTTCGAAATTAATGTACCTGAAGAACTTGACTAAAAATCTGAAAAATAATTTTATTCGTCAGCTTATATATTTTAGACAGAATTATTGAGAATATTGTGCAGCCACGTGCTCTAAAGATTGCATTGCTAATATGCCACTTTTTTTCGAAATTTACGTACCTGAAGAACTTGACTAAAAATCTGAAAAATAATTTTATTCGACAGCTTATATATTTTAGACAGAATTATTGAGAATATTGTGCAGCCACGTGCTCTAAAGATTACATTGCAAATATGCTACTTTTTTTCGAAATTTACGTACCTGAAGAACTTGACTAAAAATCTGAAAAATAATTTTATTCGGCAGCTTATATATTTTAGACAGAATTATTGAGAATATTGTGCAGCCACGTGCTCTAAANGATTGCATTGCGAATATGCCACTTTTTTTCGAAATTTACGTACCTGAAGAACTTGACTAAAAATCTGAAAAATAATTTTATTCGTCAGCTTATATATTTTAGACAGAATTATTGAGAATATTGCGGAGCAACTCGATGTGGCTCGTAAACGTTTGTGTTGGGACTACGGCACACCTTGAAGAGGCACATCGATACACCTGACTGAATCACTGACCATCCATGCAGCACGGAATCGAGAAGCCTCGATCCCCTTATCCGCTCATCTGGGGTGGAACCGTCACCCCCTTCTTGCAGAGTTTCTGCTCGACCAACGAACAGAAACTTCAAACTCACTATTTTTTATATTAGCCATATAATAGCCGGTATTAAATTATAATATTACAGTTTTAGATAAAGTATAACAATTTGTATTATTTTCTAAGAAGCAGTAGAGAGCGACGAATCGATACGAATTAAATTTCTTTTATGGTAATATTTTAACAATTTGTAGAATTTTATACGGAAACGTTTATCTCTGGATTTATGGATTATACATTACGATATACTTTTGCAATTGCAAGGATCGTTAATATACATCTAATAAAATCAACTTGTCATCGAAATATACTGGAAGAAATGTTTCTGTCATTCTTCGTACAACACAACGACGAGATTCTTCTAAAATCAATGGAATTAAACAATCGAATAAAATAATCCATTTGATAATTCCGTCAATTATAATTAATTCGAAGTAATCTTTGGATAATGCAAATTTATCAAGCGACCACTAAATCGTACAAAATCGATCCAGTCGTAAAGAAAGGAAAGCAAATGAAAAGCGAATGAAATGAATGAATTTAAATAATTCCCCAAGTTTAGCCTTGTTAGTTTACTCTAAAGTTAGTTGTTTAGTAAGTTGCACAACGAAAACACTTACATCCTTTCAATGAGACTTCACCAACGACCCGCTAACAAGTCTTACCTGCTGCAAAATCAATTCGAATGAAAGAATCGAACAGGACGTCTGTACGTAATTCGAATTCCAATCTCAAATACTACGACTTCTCAGACGTAAATTGTTCGATAGTTGTTTCAATCGATATACATTTTTTGAACCTAGCTCGCCAACAATCCAACAAAACGATCGAATAAATCAGAAGAAACTGGAAAGATGGTTTCACGCGTCTGAATAATTCCCATTGCACGGCTGTCGTGTAATTCGATTGCAAGGTGCGTACCGTCAAACGAAATAAAGCAACGATGCTCACATTCTGCTCTCTGAATAACAATGCACGGATGAGCGGTCGTCTATGAAAGAGAGAGGAAGAGAAAGGGATAGAGAAGCACGTATCGTCGAGGTCGGTTTTGCCGCGACACGCTCGGAAAAGCGATAAGACCAGGGCCAGGCACAATGGCCCCGATGACGTAGCACAAAACGATTTCACCCGGTTCGGATTCTTAATCTCGATCGAAGGAGCTTTTCCGCCACCGAGTAACTACCAGCTTGCATTCTCTCTCTCTCTCTCTCTCTCTCTTTCTCTGTTTCTGTCTCTGTCTCTCGCCCTTTCTTCTCCCTTAGATAGATTTCCATCGCGAGTGCCGCTGGCAACCGCTAATTAGACACACGCCCGTCCATTGTCAACTATGAGAACGACAACGCGATGACGCGGCTGTATTCGGTTAACAGAAGAAGAAAGATAGAAACGAGAATGTCTGTCTCATCTCTTATTTGAGTCGATGCATGTACAGAGTACGCTGTTGGTAAAAAATATGGCAAAAATAAATTAGGAATTTTCGTTTCGTCGTTTAAAGGAAGATATTTTCAGCAAATGCGAGATCAGCTTTGAATGAAAATAGCGAATTTTTATACATTTCGGTCCTATCGTTCTTTATATTCTGATACATGGGAGACTTTTGATTTTATTGTTTTATTAAAAAAAAAGAAATAAGCGAAACAAGAATGACGAGATACATCGCAGATATATATTTTTTCGTTTATTTGGAAGCAGTTTACGGTCAATTCTCATTGAGAATTATAAGTAAATTATTCTGGCGTGGTACTATAACGTGAATAATAAATGATTATCGTATGTTTGATTCTAGCTGAATCTAATGACGTAGATATATAGCGTTCGTTTCGAAGGTAGCGTAGGTCCTTTCTTTGCTTCAAGATATCCAAGTGGTCGCGTTTCCGTCGATCGAATAATCCTGCCAAGGTTTGCTTAGTTTGTCCACGTCTCTGTGTGTTTAAGTAGATGCGAATTCGTTACACCGATGGTTTCTTTGAGAGTTAAGCGGACCGATATCTTTTCTCAAGGTGATGAATGGACTTGCATACTATTTTCAAAATTAATGAATTGCGCAATTCATTGAATTGTAATTACTTCAAACCTGTGTTTTACGCTTTCGTCCACGTTTGTTTACAGATGAGAGGAGGAAAAAGAAAACGCTGTTTAATTTCGATATCGTTTGATTTTGATTAGCGATACCTCGACCGGCTGGTCATACATCTCATTTCGAAGTAGATGATTATGGAATTTCATCATCGTCGAAATTTCCATTGATCGAGGCGAACGAATATTCTTGTAATTGAAATTACAAAGTGTTTCTAAGTAAAAAATTCGCGTTAAAGCATATGCAAATTTCTCGTTATTGGTAAAAAATGTTCAATCAGTATCGATGGTCGTCTGATAAGAAGACACATGGAAACGATACTTGAATTTGGTGTTCCGATTTTGCATTTATTTCGGTAAGATTTTCTAGTGTCCTAAGGATTTATCATTATTTAACATAGAATTTAATCAGATTTATTTTAATTAAATTAATTCAAACACATAATAACATTCCTTTAATTTACTACTATTTACACGTACTTTCGTCAATTATTTTCCTCAAGCTCGAACTCCAGACAAGTTCCAACAATATAAAAATAGAACTGGGTCGATAATAACCAAAAGAACGCAGCAGGGTCGGTTGAGTTTTCCCGGCTCATTTACCTTGTAATCTTACTTATACGTAGATTTCGCTGGAAAAAAATTACAGAAGATTCTCTAACCAAATACCTTATCGAATTCTGCTGCGATAGAACAGAACGTTATCTACGTGTTTAGAAAAACATGGAGTACAAAATTGAAAAAAATTCCATCGTCCTGCTGATCTCTATCGATGATTACTTCTCGTGAATAATTGAACTTTGCCTTTCTACGCGACTACGTGTCTCGTCTTACAAACGAAGACGCGCGTAATAAACGCGTTATAATCGATTTTCATGAGACGAGCAGTCATATCATGCGATCTGATGGCGACAGCGGATCTTCAAGGATTCAGCGGCGTCTTCAACGCGTTTTGGTCGCGCCTCGACCGTGTTCGTTCGTCACGTTTCAACCGGTGCACAGCAGCCGACGAAGAAGGAAGGTTGATCGACGATGACGGCGAAGTCAACGAAGACGCTTGATGGCGCGTGACGAAATGACGTCACGATCCTAGTCGCGACTGCAGGCGTCGTGCGATCTATGTTCCGTGCAGTTCGCCTCTGCAGATGGAATATAACGGTTCAGCGTTCCCGTTTCCTCGTTCTCGCACTTCTCGCCATTTTCTCTTTTTTGCCATCATTTCCTTCCTTCTTCTCCGAAATTTCTTCTTCGGTTCTTTCCAACTTGGTCGGATAATACGTCTCGAACGCTATACAAATGGTTTATATATAATTGCTCATCGATATAATTCTTCTGGATGATTAGACTATGAGCTGAGACGCGCTTAAGATTTTACAAGACTTTGCATTTATTAATTAATTCGTAATTGTCAACGAGTTGGCTGCCATGCGAATTCTCTGCATCTTTCGTTCTGGTTAGCCGCGAAATATATTACACCATCTTTTCACGCATTTATGGTACATTTGTAGACGCAGAAACGCGCAGGGTACGGCACGCAAGCGTCCATAAACTGTCTGCCAAAAGTAGAGTACTCGACATGAAACGAGTCAGATTTTTGATTAGGTTTCGTTTCTTCTAACAATGTTTGTCAAAGTATTAATACGTATAAATATCGCATAATTATTCGCTTCCTTGTGGCAAAGTATCCACTTTATTCCGACGATGTTATCGAAATCATCCGCGTCGTGGAAGGTTTCTGCTAGTCCATGAAATTTATCTTGCTTTTAACCGGTCTGAAAAATTTAATAACGTGGCTCGTTACCAACGACCACCGTGACAGTAAACGTGTTATATATATTCATATCCCATTTTCCAAATTACCCGAGTTAGGCGAAATGAATCGAAATGGAAGATAGGCCGAGCTTCTGCGCTTCAAAGAAAAATCCATCTCGAAAGAGTGAACGTCTACGAGAAGATCATCTTTCGAGAGATATTCCATGCTGCACGAATTTGTCTCGACGAATTCGATCGACGTTGACCCCCGCGAGAGGACGAGCAATCGAACCGTGGCGAACCGAATTTGTCGTTCGATCGAGAATACTCGTTTTAGAGCTGCAGCAGTGCAGTGTACGCAGCTTACGTTTGCTTTAGGCGACTTTCCTACCAGTGACGATGCAGATAATCGGGTTGTTCGAGTACCTGGAAAAGTGATTTGTTTGGGTAACTGTAGTCGGTGAACGTGGTAAGAGCTGTGTATAACAGGAAGCAGGCAACGGGATCGTTGTGTTTGGCGCAGGAGGAAATGATTTTTCTGACGCTACCTAAGTTGCTTCGTGGTTCTCCGCGTCTTATAGCACGCGTTTGCGGATTATTTTCTTGGAAAAATGAAGGAAAGATAGGAGAACCAGAGAAGGAAATTTCGTTTTCCATTAGACACTGTCGAAGAAACATTTAACGATATTTCGCCGTATCTTTCGGCTCTTTTTTAATTATTGTTTCCCTAGGAGGGGAAACGAAAGGAAAGAGACAAGTTTCTTCGTTATCAAAGGATGACAAATTAAATCATCGTATGTTATATCTTCTTCGATCTTTGTATTATATCTTTCCGAAAATTTCTTTCTTCAGAGAATAAAGGGATAGGCAAATACGTAAGGACAAAATTTGTTATTATTAAATAGGGGAAGAGATTAACGAATTTACAAGGTTCTAATAATTAAACAAATCGAAGTAATTATTCTTACTATTATATCTTAAATAGCTTCTGATTCTTCACCGATTTAACGACGACTGTGATTAATCAACAAATATTGGGTCAAAATCTATTTACGAAACGAATAGAAAATTCCGTAAAAATTGGCGAACGTTATAGCTTTGTAACTTTTAAGAATAACGAAATGGAGCACGTGTTTTTTTCCTTTTTCCTTTTTCTGAAGAAACGTATGCGTTACAGCCGTTGTAAAAGTGGTACGGCGATTCGCGGTCATAAAATCAGAAGTTCGGAATTCATGGCAGTACCTATGTAAATGGCGCAGCGTACGAGAGACACGTAGGACACTTACATCGGGTTACTGGCTGCAATTGTCGAGGTTAATGGCGCTACGAGTGGAAGAACACGTGCAATATTGTGAACGGCTTGACTTCCGTCAAGCGTTTCAGGGAATTTAAAACGTTCGCGTAGCACGTTCGTAAAAGTTCGATGCGATACCTTCGCTTGATTTACATTTATACTTCTCACTCTGTTCTGTTTTTCATTGTTAACATTAACGTTCGTTATGGTAAAACCCGATATTGTGCGAAATTACTATTAAAAATGTGAAGCAATTCAAATGATATTAATCTCCTGAACGTTCGAAGTAATTTGTCTCGAAATGCCATTTGACTGCATACTTTCCAACTTTCTCATTTTATAGAATTTCTACGGTTATTTCTCTGTATAATTCGACTGTATTCTAACAAAGCGTAAAAGAAATACACAGAATAGGAACAACGTGTTGTTAATAACATTTAATGAAATTCAATTTCCGGATTGGAATCGATCACCTTTTATTTTTAAAAACTCGATCGCCTTTTTATCCTCTGTACTTTTAAGTAATTTTGTATTTTTTTTGTAATTTAGTCGCGCTACAGTGACGAGCAAAAGAAACAGTTGGCTCGCGTTAATGATAAATCGATCAAGTTAAAACCACCAAGTAAAATTAATCGCTTGGCGTTTGATAAAACTCAACTGCCTGAACTGAAAATCTTAACCAATACCTTGATCCTTGGAAAAAGTCCTTGGAGGAACGTAACGGTTCCAAGCGAAAGTTGATTCGATCCTAACGTTAATTATCGTACGATTTGCGCAAAAACTATGGTGGATGTGTTAAATGGAAAGAAAAAAGCAGAATGCACATAAAGACGTTCTTCGAGAATCGTTCTTACTCCTTCTCTTTCGCCCGATCGTTTTCATGCGTCGATCTCGAATGGAACGCGAAGACAGAGAGGGAACGTGGTGGCCATCGCGAGGAAGAAACTGACGGCATCGGCTTCTTTCTAAAAGGACGAGGGCCAAGGACAAGGAGCCAACGGGAGAGCATTTAGCTAAGCATGCGACTAGTTTTTGTCGCGTAACTGCCAAAGGAAGCAAGCAACAGCAGCAGCAGCAGCAGCAGGAATGATGGAGGAAGGAAAGGGGAGGAAAGCGAAGATGCTTGGCCGCCAGGTGGCAAGTATGCTCTTGAAACCTGCCGTACGTGCTGAAGATCTTCCCGAGATACGACTTTAACAAGGTCAGGAGGACCACGGATTTATAGCACGAAAGGTCTTTTTCGAACGTATTTACGTACGCTTTCTTTCTCGCCATTTTCATAGATTATTATTTTTCTTTGTCATTCTATGTCACTCATTATCCCAGAAATTAAATTCAACATTTTTAAATCGCTGCTTCTGTGCACTTTTCGAACTGTAAGTTCGGCAAGATTCGATTTGCAACGTTGGAGGATTCGTATCTTTACGTTGTATGTTCGACGAATCATAGTGTTTCTGCAGGATTTGATAGAAAGCGTTGACGAAACATCGTCGCGAATTTTTGTAGATAAAATCGAAACGTCGTGTAACAGGATGTCCGTAAATACTTTGTCAAATAGTTACAACCAGAGTATGAATACGCAAAGTTGAACATACTTGTCGTTTCGATGTGTCGTTCGCCCTTATCAATGCAAATTTGATATCGAATATGCCATTGAATTTATCAGACAGAATTTCACGGCGATTTTGTCTCATTTCTTCAGGCGCGCTTTCCATTCTGCGAGTAATTTAGAAACCAGAACGAAATTGAAACAAAATTGTAGTACAGTAGAATCATGCAAACAGATACTGAACATATGAACGTGTCAATTTCTCGCGTCAACAAATGCCAATTTTAACGAATTCAGTGGAACTAAATCGCGAATTAAAATTTTCTCAGTTTCACAGTGGCTGAGACAGAGATAATCAACCAGTCCAATCAAAAAGCAATGAGAAATTAGATTGTACAACGAAAAAACGAGCAATGTCAAAGGGGAACGATATAAGAAACGGGAATATCTCGAGACTCGTAAACATTGAAAACGATGCGGAATAAAATGAAGATTTCAAAGGATCTTCCATTTTGATACACGAGAAAATACCAAATTGTGACATTGACGAAAAGCAAATTTTCTTTCCTGAAAAATACTAAAACTTGTTCTTCCTCCTTTTCCCTTCGTCTCGTATGAACGCGTACCACGAACATTACGCATCCTGTCTTGTCCTGTGTTAAACCAAGACAAAGAATATTGACGTACATATATTTTTGTCACAACTTTGCCACCATACGTTTATGGTCTTTTTGCTACATGACATTTCAGTTCTATCTTTACGTGTAGAATAACCGTACACCAAACTGTACGAATATCCTGTATATATTTGTATTCGTAAAAACGTAAATTTGCATAGAAGTTCGTCGCTGACTAAACGTGAAAACGATTTGTTATTGAACCAGCAGCTTTACCACCTGATGAGTCGTTTACCTGGCGTCTAAATACTCAAGATTCGATTATTCGGGCGATCGCGCGAGTCCCATAGCGTTGCAAGGCGAACAGGGAAAGAATAAACGTGGTTATGGCCTATGAAATTACGCGTGGTCGAACAGCTTGTTTCACGGGATAACAGCGAAACCGACATTGCACCGGTCTCTGCCCGTAAATTCGCATGGTCCAGCGTTAAAATTTCGCGGGGACGTTAAGCGTCGCAGCCACACCGCCGTCGTGGAAATATCGTGAACCGCGTGAACGAGGACACGACTGCACGTTCCTGCTGTGTTTCCATAGCGATCTAACTATTTACTTTTATCTAACCAGTGAATATCGACCAGCAACTGCAACTTATTCTCATCATACTTCGACTTGCAAGTTTTTAAAGTTTGTCAGATTTTAAATGCTACAATGATGTGTAAATAGTAATATTAACACTAGAACTACCGATAGTTATCACGAAGCTATTTCTACCAAAACCAGTCAAGATGTGTGGTCTTTAAAAAATACGCGATAATAGAATATTTTTATATTTATTGGTTTATTACTTTCTTACAGAAGCAATTCCATGTTATGTAGGACATTTTTGGTATTATTAATCCACCATGATTCCTAAACGAGGGTCGACACGTTTATAAAATTGTAGAACCGGTCGTTTTGACTGCTGTGGTATTTCTAGCGTTGGCATCTAGCGATCTAGCGATCGATCTGGAATTTTCCTGATAACTGATATCGTCGTATCGAACGATACGCAGTAAAAATTTTGAAAACGTGTGCGAAGTTGTACGAAACGAGGAAACTGGTTAATTGGGGTTCGATAAACAAATTGCAGCAGCCTTTTGCACTTTGACAACTACCAGTCACTTTGACTGGTGTTGGTATAAGTAGCCTTGATACAAAATTATTCTCAGCTTGAATACATGAAAAGCAAAATAAAATTCATTATATTATTCTTTTAGTTATCTTTGCAAAAGTCATTACACAATTTCGGAAAAAATATAACATAAAATATGAATTTTAAAATAAAATTGTAAAACCAGTCGATTCGGCTGGTGTGGTAGTTCTAGTGTTAAAGTCATTCAATGTAATCTTTATTCATCTCAGAAGTAATATAATTTTGATTACAGTATTTATATTAATTGTAATTGAATAATGTGTGGAATTTTTTAAAACATTCATTGCGATGCAAACGGGGTTTGCGTTCACAGGTTTCACAGTAGAAAACTGTATTTTTTTACCGCATTACTTGCTTTTGGTGAACAAGACACTTTTTCTTTCGGCAACTGATTTATTATATGCAGTTCCCCATCTAAACGTTCTTCCTTATCTTACTTACTAATAATTTGACAAACTTATAGTGTGACAATACGCTTTCTCCTTTCTTTTCCTGAGAAATCTTCTAAAGTATATAAGCATTTATTATACGCTTGTTTCTAATCCCCAAAAGAACAATTTCCGCCACCATTTCAACGATTTTCTCAGGAAACAATATGTTGATGCATATTGATCGGCTTATACTCGTATAATCAATAATCACATTTGGTTTTGAAACTTCTTCAATGGTACAATTTCGTGAAAATCGTGGTGCTTGAGAGGCAAACTTGGAGCGTTAAGGGCTAACTATATAGCAAGTTCTTCCATCGAGGACTATCTTGATCCTTGCCTTTTATTATCCTTTTTTATTATCTTCACCGCTGCATAATCAAGATATTAGAATTGTAGCTCACGTAATTGTTTTGCCACAGAGAATTAACACTGTACGACGCACGTAGTGTAATAAACAAATTCTGGACAAAGCAATTTCGCTGCTACGTGCAACCAACAGCCAGCGACAAGTTCAAACCTCCCGGTACTCCCCTTGACCAGTATAAATAGACGATCGTGTTCTCCAGACATAGTCAGTCGCGCGAATTAATATCAGTATCGAGTCATCGGGATCATCAGTCGAACGAATAAGTATAACCAATCAGTCCAGCGAATCAGCGTAACAATTAGTATCAGTGCCGCAGTATCGCGCAATCTTATAAGGAATATCATGGAGCGATCAGCGCTTGCGATTAACTTTGTATTCTGCGTTTTAAAATATCTGTAACTTTGTATTCTCCATTTTAAAATATCTGTAACTTTGTATTCTACATTTTAAAATATCTGTAAATATAGTTAACGAAATTAACTCGTCTCGTTATTAATTTAACCAACAACACGTCTCGCCGTCCACCACAGAATCATGCAGATACCGAACTATAATCGCGTTGCTAGTACGTGATCGACTGACGGTTAGAATTTCTTGAAACGTTGTGTGAATTCTGTGGTTTTTAACTCTCTGTGTATAGTAGATTGCTATAAAATAGCAAAGAATCGCAGCAGAATTATTGTAATCTTACTATGGAAAATTATTATAGAATAATGGAATATTGTAATAAAATATTTAAATTTTACTAGAGAAAATTCTGCAAGTTTTGTTTAATTAAAATATACAAAATATCACATTTTTATTAAAAATCGATTCTTTAAGCTCAAACTTTGGCCAGCGTTACCTTAATCTTATTATATTCTCTATACGTAATTGCGATTAACAAAGTGCCAAGACAGACGTGCAGTTTAACGATTAAAAAGGAATTTTACGTCGACTGTTATTGGACAGACGATTGAAATTGAAATTGTGAACCGTAAGCCGTAATGAACTTCTGATATTTAATTGATCTCTGGCGAAGCGACTGACGGTTAGAATTTCTTGAAACGTTCTTTCAATTCGCTGGTTTTTAACTCTTTGTGAGCTGGACGAATCTCTAGAATCGAATTAGATATCAATCTGCAATCGCGTTTTTAGTAGTCGAATATTCAAATTTCACTGGTCGATTTTGGATTCGGCACGAAGCGTTTGCTGGTTTCTAATCGTTCGCGAAAGATGAAACATCGCGGGACAAATTATAGAAAGGAACATTTTTAAAGGATTACAGATTTTTTAATTCCGCTATTAAACAGCTTCTTGCTAGTTGTGAAAGTCGAAGATTCTACGTTCATAGTTGGAGAAACCAAAGCGAAAACTCACCTAGAATCCCGACTAATCGCTGGATTCTCGTTTACGGTTGAAAAAAAAAAAAAAAAAAACATTGGAAATTCTCGAACAAATTACGGGGACAACAATCTAAGACCCATCACCCATTGAGGAATTTTTTAATTCCATTGTTAAATAACGCTAACTTCTATAGTTACTCGTACGAACCAGCAGAATTAATTACTCGATCCCCATCGTTGCGTAGATAAGGAAATTGCAGTGTTTAATTACGCGTAAGTCCCTTTGTTAATCGTCTTGCAAGCTATGGTGTGACTCGTGCGCATGCCGATGCGGGAATGTCGAGAAAAACGAAAAGGAGGCGGTTCTCGTTTCCCGGCACGATCGTCTCTTACTGTCAGGCCGCGTGTTTTGTGGGAAAATTAAAAGCGTAAAAACGCTGAGAATGCGCGCCATGTGCGAAAGTAAATCAAACATCCGACGTACAGTATTCGTTGTAGTATCTAGTAAGTGAAATAAATTTCTGCGTTTGCTCTGTCTCTTCAATAGCGTTCATTATGACAACGTTCGTTATGACGTTGAACATTTTCAGATGCGTTACGTTCTCTACCATTCGCCTACAATATCATCGACAGATTGAGAATTGCGAAAGAAAAAGGACACTCTGACGCAGAGTAAAGTGTCATCTTGTTATCTCGTAGGCAACGTTCTGCAAATAGGCGAATATTGTATCTTCGTCATTTTTGAGGATAACGCGAATGGAGACATTTTTTTTTTATTTGGAAGTAGTTGAGAATTATAAGTAAATTATTCTGGCGTGATACTATAACACGAATAATAAATAATTATCGTCTGTTTGATTCTGCGAGTGGAAAATGAACACGCAAATGGTGAAAATCGCAGACTCTCGAACCCGGCAAAGGTACCCTCTAACTAATCTATCCATACAACGTATGAAAATGAGAATTGCAGAACGAGTAGTATACCGCGAGACGGAGCAAAATCCTGGCGGAAAACGTGGAGTCGCTGTTGCGAAAAATTTTGTAAAAATAGTCGGATATTATATCGTCGTAATTTTTCAAGCCAGCAAAATGGAACGCGTGTCTTTCGCGAAGAACGTGTTTCCTTCTCGAGTTCCGCGTTCTCTTTAACGTCCATCTGTGCGCGAAAAGATTGGAAATTCCAGACGAAAAAGGTCACTCTAGGAGAGAACGAAATTCTCGCGGCAGACTGCGAGTCGCAATGGTTACAAACCTGAACACGAGTCGAGGCAGAGATTAGGTGAAATGGACGCGTAGGAAGCCGGAGGTATCTCAGCGTGAGGATCCACTGGACAATCGGTGGACGAGCGAGAGGATGAAAGGGAAGAAGAGAAATGAAAGCGAGAGAGGAAAAGAGAGAGAGAGAGAGAAAGAGAAGGATCGGTAGGCGCCTGGTCGTTTCGCTTCATAACGACCTTCGAGCGTTGTCGGTGTTGCTTTTCCCGACCCTTCGAGGCGAAAGAGAGTCGTCGACTACTTGTCCTACAATGAGGACCGCCGCCACGCCAGGAGGTGGTCCCTGACCGGAATAACGAGCCGAGAAAGACGGAGGCACGGGGCCCGCGGTGTCCTTCGGGCCGCTTGGCTTTCGTCGCGGACTTCGAGGGGCCGGTAACGACCCTTGAAATCGTTTGCACCCCGACGAGGGAGGAATGTAGGGTTGCGGCTCTTCCTAATTCACTTTTCGTGCAATTTACATCTACTCGTTGTCGTTTCTTGTTTTTTGACTTTCTCTTTTTACTTCGTTTCTTTCTGTTTTGTCTTTCGTACAGTTTCGCTGTCGTTCTCTGCGAAGTCTGATTTTTCTGAAATTTCTTTAGTACGCGTGATACTTTATACTCTGTGTAGTATAACATACAGTACTGCGATGTAAATTAGAGACTCGAACACATTTTCTGTACTATTTCTCCGATACTTGCGGGAAACCACTGATCGTGTTTGAAAGTGTTGAGCGAAATTCTGATCGTAAAAGACAAATCGAACGCTATAGAACACGCGACGTTACACGGCGAATTGTAGTTTCTCGTAATTGAAATAGAACTCGGAAGGAGAATTTTTCAACGTGACAATGCCGCTGTTCGTACAGCCGCCGCTATGAAAAAGTGGGTTCAAGATTTCGCAGTAGAATTATTACCATGGCCAGTATCGATACGAACCCGATCGAGAACGTGTGGGAAGTTTTAGCGAGCAAAGTTTACGGTCGCCAGGATCCACCTGTAGAAAATATTATTAAACTTTGAAGATAAATAAAATCGTGGGCGGATATTCACAATGAAACTTCGAATAAGTTAGGGTATAGTATAGCTAACAAGTTAATTTGAAAGAAGAAAATTCTCAAGTTTTGTTTTATTAACATTATCTAAATTTATCTAAAATCCCTTTATTCTAAAATTAGAATTATCATTAGAAAATAAAAACTCATTATCTAAAATTAGGATTGTCTTTATAATTATTCACGGCACTGTGTAATGCATACGTGTGATTGGTAACGCATATTATCGTGTACAGCGTGCACGACGCTGTTTCTTATAGCGCAGAACGTATCCTCCGCGTTATACGTAGCTCCATTGTACGTCCGTACTATGAAACTCATACATTTCCATAGGTTTTAGCTTTCTTTTCCTCCCTATTGTCAGAATTAGTTGGTTCTGTACGTCAGAATAACGCACGTAAAGTCTTACGGAAACGTGGACTGGCTTTGTAAAAGAGAAAAGCGAATTGTCGTAGCATGCGTTTTAAATGGCATCTATTTCAATGGAAGGTCGTGGCCCTTCGAGCAGGTAGATCGAGGGTCGAGGCCGCACTGCATCATCGGAATTAACAGCAATTAGTGGCTGCTTGCTTTCTGCAATCATCTATTTACAGTTTTGCGTTGTCGATCTATTCGAGGTTCGTTCTAATCGTATTGTAAATTGTACACCTAACGCTTAAAAGTTGAAGGTTGTCAAATTTTTTAATCGTAGTCGCCATACAACTGTTAATTAATACGGAAAATACATATAGAACCTCGATTATCCGATGTGGTGACCGGACCGGATCCGCTTCGAATAATACGGAAAGTTGTATCAGTGTTGTTAAATCGTAGAATAAAGTCGTAGAAGAGGTTTAATTAATTATTCGATCGGTCGAAAGTTTGATTAACTTTGCTGTCGCTTTCGTACTCGTCGTGTTAAAATTTCGAAGGAAAAAGTTGAAAGCGTCTCGGATGATACGAAACTATGGAACTTAAACGGGACTCGGATAACCGAGACTACGACGCTGTGCTATTATCTGTTCGAAAATTCCATTCGTAGTACGCATGCCTAAATAAACTTTGAAATTTTCTCGAAAAGCTGTTGTCGTGGTATTTCTAAAGAGAAAAAAGAAGAAGAAGAAGAAGAAGAGAAAAGAAGAGTCGCTACGAAGTCCATGATTACTCAACCCCCGACTCTAATTATGACAGCAAAGGGACCGTGCAATGGAAAGGTTGCTCGTGACTCGTGGCCTTACTACCTTCTCGTTCGCTAGCACCACCTCCTCTTTTATCTTTTTCCTACCGCTTCTCGCTCATCTTTCGTCTTCGTCGGTTCTTAAGTTGCCCTTCGACTTGGCTGTAGTGGCCACCGAGAAAGACTAGCAGAGATTTATGTTCCCCGCCATGTTGACCCTTTCCTCGCTCGACTTTACGAGTCTTTAACCCCTTTGGGTGTTGCCCTCTTCCATCACGAGCAGGGAAGTCGGCTTCACGCTGTTTCCAAGCAATTTCTTCGGAATACTACACGCATACATCGATGATATCGATGTTCAAGCAGGTTTTATTACGGGCGATGTTTAGAGAACGAATTCTTGAAAATTACTATACGCTAGCCTTGTTCAATTTTTACGCTTGGCGTCTTCGAACACTTCGTTAACAGCTTTCATACCGACGTCGATATCGATTAGAAGATCTCTAATTTTTCAGTTTGAAATTTTTCTTCGGCATTTCAAGCTGAAAGTTGCAGGAAATATCGATATACTTATTGAAAATTGGTAATACGTATTAACTAAGTATTATGGTCTTAACGTGTTCATATTCTCCAGCAAACGCAGTATGGCTTCTCTAGCTATACAGCTTTGCATGTTCCTCTTATACGCGAGTTATTCTTTTAAATTCTTTGCTAAACATTCCTACAAGTAGAATCTGCTAAATTTGATAGAGATACGTACGTACGAAGACAAATTTTCAAAAAGAAACAAATAATCTCGTAATCTGGAAATCCTAAACGATCGTGTTTACCTAGATAGTTTTCTCTTTGAATTGAAATTTCAGACTTGGTAGCTTTCAATCTCCCAAAATATTAATTTTAAAACAAGAACACTCGTTAGAAGAATTTTATAGCAGGAAAAACATCAATCTTCCTAAGAATATAAAATGTTACATCGATCTCTTCCGACAAACATCGAACAAAATAACGCTCGATCGTTATCGATCTGAGGAATAATTTTTAAACTACATTCGCGTTTCCATGAAACTTCCTCAATATTGAAAAAACACACGAAATACTTTCTCCGGACAGGAACTAACAGTTAAAAGATATAACCTTTCGCTTGTTACCAATAACGAGACAAGAATGGACCTGTAATTAACTCGTATAATAGTCGCACAAGTAACTTAACAGTTCCATTCGATTCTCCTGAATAAATTCTCTCGTTCGATTCAAGTTGGCAGAAAAATCCTGGCAAAGCTGTTCGCCAGGGATGCATACCTATCCCTTGTTCGTGCGTTTAGATGACACTATCAGGCCGATTCGCACGAGTGCGCGCGCGCACGAAGATGTTTCACGTGCTGGAACATGCGGCGCGCTGTTCATCCTCTTATCTGGAATCTTTCGTGAACAAAACGGCTGGCTACGGTAACCAGCTAACATTTTGCATGCACGTGCATTCTTACGCGATTGCAGAAATTTTTAACCCCAGCCTTTCGCTGTGCTCACTTTTAAATCGTTCGTTGTACGTGCGCTATGGTAATCGCCGGGTAATTCCCGCGGCAGGTAAATAGCTCGAAGCGTACAATTTTTTTCATTGCAGGTTCGGCCAAACTAACGAACTTTTTAGAATAATTACAATCTTTAGTCAGATTTTAAGAAGTATCGTTGTATATATAGCGATCTACTCGCGTAGATTCGACTAATTTTGTATTGTTCGCATTTTGTCAAGTACCATAACCGTGGAATTGGAAATCTTCACTTCGAACAATATGTAAGCAAACTTGAACTTCGTATGAGCAACTTTTCTATTTGTACGCTCGTCATTGTACTTGATTACTGTGACAGGTGATTTAATCGTTGATTGGTATTGCTAGATCATTGAGTCAGATTGCTTACTATTAAGAGAGAATTAAACTTCCAAATGGAAAATGTACCATAGTTGTTGTCACAGAATGAGACTGAAACTAAAATGAAATTCTTCTGGGGATACTTTTATTTCTGTTCTATTCTCGTTCTATACGTAAGAAACGATCGAAGATATAAAATTCAGGTACGCGTGTTAGCTTATGTAACGCTATGAAAATGAAATTTTAAGTTAGTACGTGACGTACATAATAATTTCGGACGTGGACATTAAGGATATTTCATTGGCGATTTTCCCTATTCATTTTTCCTATACGATCGTACCGTACGCCTCTATCTCATGACTAACAAGCAGAATGGTCATGCTTGTCCCGTAGAATGTGGTTCTCGCGAGAGAGCAAGTGTCGGTGACAGCATGGCAAGCAACAGTTTGCAGACGATAAATCACAATCCCCGAGCGTGTCGAACGAACTATCGGTTCTAGAAACGGTACTTCGATCGATCCGTGCGTCGCGAATTCAGTGTCATCGACTCGACGTGGCGGGCTGCGAAATCGTGCGTTCGAACCACATGACTTCGTACACGAGAACACGATCCTAGTGCAATTGACAGGCTCTGGGAATTTTGTTCACGGACGATACCGATCGTACAATTTCATAAAATTCTACTTTGCGAAATTAAAATTTCTAATTTAAATAAATTCTTCTATCGCCCACGAACTTTTGGAGTTAAACCTTTCAACGATAAAATTCCTTCTACGGTACTCGCAAGCAGATAAATTTCCGAAAACCATTAAACTTCTCTCACAGCATAAAAATTAGTTCCTTCGAAGTTAAAATCTCCAATCTGAGTAAATCTTTCTAAGTTTCCGTAAACTTTTGAAATTAGATCTATCAGCGCTAAAATCCTTTCTATAGTATTTATAAGCAGATCAACTTTCAAAAGCCATCAAACTTCCCTTAAATCTGTCTACTCACCACGAACTTCTGAACATTCATTCGAACAATAAAATCCTTTCTACGGTATTTAGCAGCAGTTGAACTTCCAAAAATCACGAAACTTTCCTTACATCGTGAAAATCGCAGAAATTAGTTCTTTCGAAGTTAAGACTCGCAAATTAAATAAATTTCTCTATCGTCGACGAAATTCTAAAATTGCTCTTTTCGACGCTAAGATCTTTTCTCCGATATTCAGCGGCAGATAAATTTCCAAAAGCCGCAAAATTTCTCTTCTACATCGTGAAGATCCTTCGAAAATTACTTCCTTGATTCGTCTAAAATTTCTAACTGATTACTTCTCTTCACGCTTCTAATTCGAAAGAGACTTTTTGCCCACGAAATTCTAAAATTGCTCCTTTCGACGCCAAAATCTGTTCTCCGATATTCACCGGCAGATAAATTTCCAAAAGCCGGAAAATCTCTCCTATACATAGAAATCCTTCAAAAATTGCTTCTTTGATTCGTCTAAAATTTCTAACTAATTACTTCTTTTCACGCTTCTAATTCGAAAGAGACTTTTTACCCACGAAATTCTAGAATTATCCTTATCATCGTTAAAGCACTATCTCGCAAATTGATAAAATGAAAGAGAAATCCTCAAAAACCATAAAAACCCTACTGTTTCCCTAATTAATCCTTAAAATTACTCCTTTGAAGATGAACATTTCCGACGAAACAAAAGTTCTGCTTTCTTCAAAGCTGTGAAATTACTCTTCTCTACATTAAAATACGTACTTTCCGCAATATTCACAAGCAGGTTTGGGGTCGCGGCGGCGAAAGCGCGCGTCCCGAAAATACGAGTCGGCCGCGCTTTTTATTATTCATAAACCCATCGAGTCCCGCCGGTGAGAGAACATTTTCGACTCGGTGTACGAGTCGGCTATCGTCACGTACACGCGTCCATACACTGTCGAGGTGATCGCGAGCATTGCTCGTGGAGACACGCGTGCGTGCTCGCGTGCACAAACGGGACAACGGTGTTCAATTGCAATACGTACAGTGGCTGGCGAAAGTATTCGCACACTTGTCGTCGTCGACATTTTTTATGCACATGTTACGTGTGTTACTTTAAACGTTTTCAAAATTCGTTGATACGCTAATGATATTCAACTATCACGGTTACATTGATTAAACTTCGAACGATTCTGGAAATATGTACGAGATATTTAAAAAATGTTGCGAGATATTCAAACAGGCGATCGTCTACGATATTAACCAGTTAGAAAAATGTGTACTTAAAAAAATGTGTTGCAAAAAAAAACGAGTATACTCGTCGAACGAAGAGTGTGTGTGGCTGTTATAATGTAGAATTAAATTGTAACGTAACTTTATTTTTATTACTAACTAGTTGTAACACGAAGTATCGTCATTTCTTCATGGCGAGTATACTCGTCAGAAACAGCTAACTGGTTAATAAGTTTCAATGTTTGAGTGGGACCATCTTTAACATTTACCTACTATGTACATGCTCAAGATGAGTATTCGTACTGTATGTAGTGATATTCTAGGAAATATAAGTTTGCAGTAAATATTTTTCAACTTCCATACGATTAGTTGATTTTTATTTAATTTTTATCCTTCGGTTTTCAATGACTTCCGGTTGCCAAGCTTAGAAATTTTTGTAAGGCCGACTATTCAGTCAGTCTTCACGATACTTATTTCTATCTATCACTCATTCATCTAATTGTTAATTATAATTATGTTAAATATATCTTATTCTATTGCTCTTCCTTTGGTACCGTGCAATTTCTATATTAACTGGATTAGATTGAAATTTTATCAGCGTAATGTTTGTAGTCGCGTCTCGTTACAGTTTCAATGAATTATTAAAATGTTTTATATAACACGCACGATATCCAGGTAAACATTTTCTGTGGTAAGAATTGTGCGAATACTTTTTGCCAGCCACCGTAAGTATGCCGTTCAGATGGTAAATGAGATAAGTGCATGTGCAATGCGCATACGAAATGCGATATTAATTGGTAGTTTATGGTATGATCGATCGAGGTGAAAAAGTACGAATGGTGATAATTGATGAATTATGACATAATTGATTAATACGACTCGGTAAATGCGAAAGTTTCGATTAACTCTTTGAGCGACCGTCAATTCGAGAAACTGTTTTTGCTTGAGGTTTCACGTAGTTGTTATAAATACTACACGTCACGAGTAAATAGATGTTATAAATAATTCTATCCGATATTTTCCATGCAATATTTAACTACGTATAATTCTTCAAAAAAAGGCAATAAAGGTGAAAAATAGCAATTCATATCTGCATTTATCACAATACTATAACATAACTTTGTTCCACTGTAATTCCTCGGAAAAACAATAAAATAGAAAGGGAGCAAGGTGTTCAAAATTCATTCGTTTACTCCTGGTGTTCGCTTCGACACTATGTAAGTAACTCATCCCTTAAAATGAATTCCTCGAAAAACGCAAATAAGAAAGGAGACGAACGAATCTTCAAAATTCGCTCATTCGTGCCTACCATGATCTAATCACAATTTCTCAAGGGGACAATGCTAGAGGAAAGTAGCGAGACCTGCAAGGTTTATTCATTCATGCGTCCATTTCCTCGCAGTCGCTACCTCTGACACCGCAAACCTCATCGTACGCACTTCGGGGAAAAAAACCTGCTGCAAAAAAAAAAAAAAGGAAAAAAAGAACACTGCATCCCATTTCATTGGTGCAAACAAGGCAGCCTATTTCATCGCAAAAAAGCAGGCGAAAAGGTAGTACTACCAAGGGATGTAACCGACAAAAACCGCGTCGAACCTCGTGTACATGCTCGCGAGGCAAAGGAGCAAGAAGACTCGGTTGAAAAAAAAAAAAAAGACCAGGAACACTTTCATAGACCCGCGAGGAAACGCGAACGAGTCGTGAAAAAAGGTAGCAAAAAACGAGCGAACCTCGCGATGCAGTTGGCCGTGTGTATGACGGGGATAGATATACTCGCGAGCCTCGTCTAGAGACAGTGCTACTCGGGATTATGGTTGAAGAAGGACGGAGCTAGTATCTCGGATCTCTTCGAAAGGAGGGAACCGGCTGGACGGGAGTGGAACACCACGGGTACGACCCTCGTTCCCGAACGAGCACGCTGGAACGAGGATAGAGCGGTTCCACGAGGGTGTCGTGGAGATATTGGAGAGAGAAGAAATTTGCTGATGGAAGAGGATAGACGAATAGATACTATATCTTGGCGCGGAGCTTTGCTTGGTAGTACAGGGACTTGGTTTGATGTTTATAATGATTGGCAAGAATACAGTAGTACTGTAATGTAATTGCTAATTATTTATTAGGGCACAATATATATTTATATTTATTTATTTATTTATGTAGCTTTGTCTCTTTATTAAGTCGGTGCATATGGAACGTATCCATCAGATGAAATTTAATCGCATAGTTTCTTCCAAAGATTATGTGCAGTGGACCCTCGTACAATGCGTTCCCCTATAACGCGGATTTCTGTAACGTCACATTCACAGCCGATATAGAATACATACAGGAGGTTCGTATATTATCGTACACAGCGTATATGACACAGCTGTTTCCTATAACGCGGAACGGACAGCCCGCGTAATGCGGTGTTCCGTTGTACTTAATCAGAGTAGTTCGCACATAATCAATTGATTTCGTTGTTCCAAATATGCGAGAGTTATCAGTTCCTTTATACCAATGAACTAATATACGAATGGGGTCCCTTACTTTACACTCACTTCCGGTTCTACGGTTCCACTACAACTCTCCCCTCTTTTTCTTCTCCTATCTTATCCCTTTAAATGTTTAACGTTCTGCCATAAAGCTAGAAACGGGGTCACGCTTTTTCAAACGTCGCGCTGGCGATCTAAGATTTCCTTCACGATGATCGAAAGATTTGCAGTAATACTCCAAATATCTAAGTCGTATTTATTGAAAAATGAAGGAAGATACGCGTAGAATTTTTTCTAAAAAAAAAAAAAAAACCTGTCAAATTACTGCGAAAAGAAAAGTGTAGCATCCCTTTCGATCAACCCACTTCACCGTAGCTTAGGATAGAGCCGATGTAACATATTCAAGGAATACATTAAAATTCGATTAATTCAATAATTCAACGACGACATCTTAAAAGTGGGGGAAGGGAATTTTACTCGTAAGGAAGGCTCGGACAGCGCTGTCTTATTCGACGTTACGTGCGAGAGGAAGAAAGCGAAAGGTGAAGAAGAAAGAGAAAGACAGATAGAGTGGAACTCGAGGTTGGAACTCAAGCGCGAAACGGAGGTGGCGGACGATGTTGTTGGATGAAGCGAGAAGGTAAAAGACGAGAGTAGGATGGAAACGGAGGTCGGAGCGTTTTATGGGTGTGCGGTGAGGTCGAGAAGGAGGCACGACGAGCGCGTGAGGGATCGTTCAGCTCGGGAGGGGCCTGGAAGAGGGGCCAGGGGATCCTTATCGGGTTCTAGGATCGCGAGGCTCGCACGTACGGCAACCGCAACCACCGGGGAACGATGAGGAGAGACGGAGCAGAATTTTTGAACACCAGTACCCGCTCGTTTTTGTCCTCGATTGGAACTTTCTACAGCCAATTTTAGCCCTTTCAGCGTTTATAGCTCATACGGGCTACTCCAGAATCGCGAAAACGATTCTTCCACCGAACTCTCTTGCATAATGATTAATAATTAAACTGCGGATTTTTTTGGATCTTTTAGAATCAATTCAGACACGCGAAAACGTGAAAAATACACATAATATGCAAAGGTAGATTCAGAGTATAATATCGATTCTTTACGGTGTTTAAAATATATAACACAATTTTCTATGCAAGTTCTATTTTGTTGAAATTATAAAAATTTGCACAAATATCTGTAGGCTACTAAGAAATATTTATGCATCGACAAATGATTGGTTGTGAGCGATAGGTTTCGGACAACTACAGTCGACGTTTACAAGCAATTTACGTCGCAAAATTCGGGTGTCCTTGTTATTTTGATTTTTTCGAAGATTTAGGTAGGTATAATGGAGATTTACTTATTAGAACGAAATTTTACTTTTGACTGTATTTTTGAACAGAGTAAGAAGATTGGATAGAGAAATATGTATTTGTGAACGACGGTGTATATTTGCTTTTCCTTTTACTGTTTGCGTTCGAGCTATTGGAAGCATTCGAATAAGTGGAGTGGCGCCAGATAGTAGCTTAAATAATAGGAGCTCCGCAGCGGTTCAGTAAATCGAATGTCGAATGAAATTTCATTCACGATGAATGGAGTACGGATCTGCTATAATTCTCGTATAAAAGTTTTCAGTACCATTCGATACATTTCAATACGATCCAATATAGTTTTCTATAGTAGACTGCTATAAAATAGCAAAGAATCGCAGCAAAATTATTGTAATCTTACTATAGAAAATTATTATAGAATAATGGAAAATTGTAATAGAATATTTAAATTTGACTAGAGAAAATTCTGCAAGTTTTGTTTAATTAAAATATACAAAATATCACATTTTTATTAAAAATCGATTCTTTAAGCTCAAACTTTGGCCAGCGTTCCCTTAATCTTATTATATTCTCTTTGCGTAATTGCAATTAACAAAGTGTCAAGACAGACGTGCAGTTTATCGATTAAAAAGGAATTTTACGTCGACTGTTATTGGACAGACGATTGAAATTGAAATTGTGAACTAAGCCGTAATGAACTTCTGATATTTAATTGATCTCTGGTGAAGCGTGTAGGTTAGATTATTGGTTGCTCGCGCGTCTAATTAGGGCTGTAGTGAATTTGGATTAATTAGAACACGAGTCGAGCTAAGGTATGTCCAATCCACACTGTGGTTATGTAATCGCGGTGAGCGGCCGAGGAGTGGTTGCGTGGATGGTGAGAGGCGATCGCGTTTGTCGAGGAATTATGCGATTGATTTTATTCTTCCCGAATTTAGTTCCATTACTTCCAAATTTCTTGTCAAAATTATATTCTCCAACTATTTTCAACCGCGTTATGCACTTCGAATTTTTTACTCTCGTTTCTTTGCTTCACCCGATAGAAGAAGAAATTTATTTAAAAAGGTTTGTATTTTCATAAATTCAATTTGAAAATAAACAGCAGCAAATCTCACGATACGTTATAAAAATTCAAAAAAAGTAGTATACACGTTTTTAGTACTAACGTTGTTTCGATTTTTCATCTTATATAATCGATCGATGCAACTCCTTAACAAGCCACTTAATCTGAAAAATCCTCGATTGCCAATATGAGCTTCTTAGAAATGAAATTGATCATCCCTATTTTTCATCATACAGAATTTTCAGTTTTATTACACAATCGATTAATGAATCAACTGACTTGCTTGCAGCGGTTCATTTACACCGAGAAGATGACACAAATAATAATAAATTTTAAAGTAAGTTTCAAAATAGATTTTGTCCTGATCCTCGTTGTATAAAGTTGATCAACGTGGCTTTTGAATGGCTCGTATATCAACATACCATCAATGTTCAATTCTCACGAAACGATTGATTTATTTCCATCAGTTCCTTCATGCCAAGAAGTTGATATAAATATTATTAAATTTCAAGATAATTATAACGTATAGAGTTGATCAGTGTGACTCTTGAATGGCTCGTATATCAACATACGATCAATGTTCAATTCTCACGAAATAATTGATTTACTTCCATCAGTTCCTTCATGCCAAGAAGTTGATATAAATATTATTAAATTTCAAGATAATTGTAACGTATAGAGTTGATCAGTGTGACTCTTGAATGGCTCGTATATCAACATACGATCAATGTTCAATTCTCACGAAATAATTGATTTACTTCCATCAGTTCCTTCATGCCAAGAAGTTGATATAAATATTATTAAATTTCAAGATAATTGTAACGTATAGAGTTGATCAGTGTGACTCTTGAATGCCTCGTACATCAACATACCATCAATGTTCAATTCTTACGAAACGATTGACTTACTTCCATCAGTTCCTTCATGCCAAGAAGTTGATATAAATATTATTAAACTTCAAGATAATTGTAACGTATAGAGTTGATCAGTGTGACTCTTGAATGGCTCGTATATCAACATACCATCAATGTTCAATTCTCACGAAATGATTGATTTATTTCCATCAGTTCCTTCATGCCAGGAAGTTGATATAAATATTATTAAATTTCAAGATAATTGTAACGTATAGAGTTGATCAGTGTGACTCTTGAATGGCTCGTATATCAACATACCATCAATGTCCAATTCTTACGAAACGATTGACTTACTCCCATCAGTTCCTTCATGCCAAGAAGTTGATATAAATATTATTAAATTTCAAGATAATTGAAAATGTATACAGTTGATCAGTGTGACTCTTGAATGGCTCGTACATCAACATACCATCAATATTCAATTCTTACGAAACGATTGACTTACTTCCATCAGTTCCTTCATGCCACGAAGTTGATATAAATATTATTAAACTTCAAGATAATTGTAACGTATAGAGTTGATCAGTGTGACTCTTGAATGCCTCGTACATCAACATACCATCAATGTTCAATTCTTACGAAACGATTGACTTACTTCCATCAGTTCCTTCATGCCAAGAAGTTGATATAAATATTATTAAATTTCAAGATGATTGTAACGTATAGAGTTGATCAGTGTGACTCTTGAATGGCTCGTATATCAACATACCATCAATGTTCAATTCTTACGAAATAATTGACTTACTTCCATCAGATCCTTCATGCCAAGAAGTTGACATAAATACTAATAAATTCTAAGGCACATTTAACGTATAGTCTTTGCAACACCGTCGCTTTCTCCTGATTCTCACTGTATTAAGTTGATCAATGTGGCTTCTGAATGGCTCGTATATCAATCAAATAACACTGCCCGTGCTAAAGCGTGATGATCATATAAAACTTGCTCCCACTCTGCATGTGTCTTCTTCCTCGTGAAGTCCGCAAGAAGAATCCGAAACTGAACGAGGCACACGCACCTCGTTGTCCCGTTATTTCCGCGTGGCGGTGTAAGCCGGCTGTCGCGGGTGTAGCAGTCGATAAATCAACAAGTATACGCTAGGCTGTTCGCGGGTCTGTCAGACTCGCGTTGCACGCGTGTACACGCGCGGACACGTGGACAGAAACGATGGCTGAAAGAGAGCTGAAAAGGGAGGCAGCCGACTGGTGATTTATCTCGTAGACGGCTCCGGGTTCCTTTGGAATTCTGCTGCCGGCGACCGTGGACGATCTCGACGGAGGGAAGTCGATCGACCGGAATACGTCGACGTAACGAACCGATTCTCGACGCTTTCTTCCTCCTACTCTGACCGTTTATCGCGCTGACAGATGTTTTCGGTGAGTGCCGTGTAAAGCTTCGCGTTACGGTTTGCTTGGTGTCGATGGCTCGAGGCGTATGTGCTGGAGACCGTGGCTTGTAATGCTGCGATCATTCGATTGTTCGTAAGACGATTATGGTTCTAGCGATTTTTAGTCGTGGCAGACTGACGAGGCGAGGATCCATTGTTGCGCCAATTCTTGGCCAATGTTCCGAACTTGATAACGGTTCGATAAATTTTTCATGTTGCGTTTAGGTGATTTTATCTTATTTGAAAGTAGGCAAGAATATTTATGTAACGATGATCCGAGATAACGTGGCAGTGTCGTAGAAGGGTTGATCGTAAAAATTATTTTTCATCTTATTTGAAATATACGGCGTTGAATCGTAAGACGTAAGAAATCCAATGATCGCGAATTTTGGTTTGAAGAAACGTTTTAGGTTGAAGATCGATACGCATGTTGGATATTGATTGTATGGAAATTTGCCTGAATTGTCCGAGGGAGTAATTAGACATTTTTGTCATGAAAATTGAAAAAGATGAATCAGACTTTCTACCTATGTATGTACGTGTATATCGCTGATTTTTTCGAAGATTACAAAGCGAGTAGTTTTACTTGAAATTGTATTTAAAGATGAAGATAATTAGAAATCCTAGAGGATTTAATTCGCTATCCTTTAGAGAACGATAAACACGCTGTGTATGTAATGAACTTTTTGATATCGATCGAACGAGTAAATTGAACTGCGAAGATACATGCGGTTGTAGCCAGTTAAAGGCTACTACTGATTACTCGCTACTGCCTCTCTAACTGCTGGTAATTACTGGTAACAATCGGCCTGTGTTCTACTGTGAAAGCTGTTAAACGTATCTAATTTAACCCAACCTTCGTCACAGTATGAAACACATTACGGTTGAAACGTTGGGAATATCTCAAGTGAAAAAGTGAAACACTCTAACATCTGCTTTATAATAACATTGAATACTTCTCCTCGTTCTTAGAACAATATCTTCAAAATAATCAGAACAATTTTTAAAGCGATATGAACAATATTATGTTGTTGGAAAAGCGTCTTTCTTTTACAAACACGTCTCTCAGACAACGACGTATCTTTATACAAACATAAAACATAATCTGTCGAACGTTGTGACCTTTATTTTGATAGAACAAAATGGATCATACGTAATTCGATAAAATAATATAAAACGGAAAATGTTGTGCATCCATTATTTCCTTATAAAACGAAAGGAACTTTTCGGACGACCTAATATTCGATATGTTGAAATGAATTATATGATCGCTATATGATGATTATTATCGTGTATAGTTTGTTATATACATTATATTGAATAATATGTTGAATAAATATTTCCAAAAATATTTCCGTAAATAGATAGCAAAGTATAAAATGGTCAGATATTAATAATCAAATGAAAAATATGAAAATAACGATTATCCTTCTGGTCGGAAACAATTCTTTAATGATAATATGTTTTTAATCCTATTATGATTTAATGCGTTTTACAAATTTCAAAAATCTAATTGAAATGGAATATTGGATGTAATTCGACATAAACGCGTGAAGGTTTAAGATTCATCGACCAATCTATCGAATTCACGTTCTCGATTCGTGTTTCACATTCTACTATTATTGTTTCTCTGCATAGCTCGTCGAAACGTTATTTCCACCGATGTTCAACTGGTCACCTGTTGATCGTGGCTGTACCGACTTTGTAACACACAGGAAACAAAAACATATTCGAAGCTTCCGGCCGTAGTAGGACCGGTTCAAACTCTCGCTTCGTCCCTTTCCCCTTTCGACATACGATTCGTTGCGCTAATTGGACGATTATTATGCAAATACGTCTGCAATCATCGAATTGCCTGTATACACCGTCGAAATAAATGGGAAGCCGGGAAGAAGCGTCGCGAAACGAGTCTGAAGTTGAAATCGGGTTGAGTCGTATGGAAAGAAAGTGGAAGGTTCTGTCTGGGAAAATTTATTTCAGTTTAAGTTACATTCGTTTGAAATTCGTGAGAAAAATTCAGGACTACGGACTTGACGCAGTTTTCAAATAGTCGCGAATCACAGAATTTGAATGTACGAATTTCGAAGTTAAGATTTCCAGATTCGAAGCGTGCAATTTTTAGATTTTCTAAAACTTTCAAGTTCTCCAGCCTCGAAGCTGTGAAATTCCAGAGTTTTCAAATTCCGCGGCTGCAAACTTCGAAAGTTTCTAACTTTCCAATTTACTAACTGCTTAATTCTTTACGTTCGAAATTTCGAAGTTTCGCAACTTTCGAAGAAGCTTCGAAATTCTCCAACTCCGAAACTTCGCAACTCCGGAACTCGGCAACTTCGAAACTCTAAACCTTCTCCATTTCGTAAATCTAAATGCTTAGCTTCTGAAATTCCTATATTCTACACACACTTCGCCAACCATTTCCACCAAAATCCACCCGAACCAAGAAAAACCTTCTCTAAACATCCAATTATCAACCAACTCACCGCACACCGGGGTATCGTCCAGACGAAAAATCGTATAGACGCAACCAACTTACACCTTTCTTCGCACACGTACGTACATCCCACGTTGATACGTAGCTGTGGCATTGGTGTGGTATGGAGCGGCCGTAATATAAAACGTACATCGTTCGTTTTTCTCGTTTTCTACCGTTGCAGAAGCGTAGATCGCGAATTCGTGGACGAATCGGCGAGCTTCCCCATCGCTGCCGGGAATTAAGAGCGTCGTAAGAAAGTCTCGCACGGTTTAATTACCATTCAAGCCGGAGGGCCAGAGGGAGGCCTGGCCTCATGCAAGTATAATTCTCTGCTCCGGTCTCTCCTCTCCTCTCCTCTCTTTATTGCTTTCTCTCTTTCCCTTGGACAGCCTTCTACACGATTCTACGGTATACGGTACCCGACGAAAGTATTCGTACACCTTTGAAAACGGAATAACCTTTCTCAAACTCGACCAAACCGGCTCGAGCTTTTGTGAGAAATTACGTGTATTAGTTTGTTGGATGATGTGTAAAAAAAAAAAAAAAAGAAAAATATGTTGAAAAAATTACAATTGGTTGGAACCGAGAAGAAGAAGGTAAAGGTCGCTTCTTATAACATTTTTGTCTGGTAATTATAATTGAAACGAAACAGTTTGAACAGATATGTCGGTTATTATATACGCGTTGATAATTTCATCGAAATCGGTTGATCCAAAAACTAGCGTCATTATGCGATTTTCGTCATTTTTAACCGCTCGTAGCGACATTAACCGATCTCGATGAAAGTTTCGGTTTTTTAAATTTTCATCACAGGTCCAGATAAAAGGAAGATTGTAAAAAGCGAGTTTTACTTCTTTCGTCGCATTTCCGACCGATTGCAATTTTTTTTCAAGTTTTTGTACGCGTTGTCTAATAAACTAATGCTTTTAACTTGTCGCGAAAGCTTGAGCGATTTGAAAAAAGTTGTTCTCTTTTCAAAGGCGTACGAATACTTTCGTCCGATACTGTACATACATATACACAGGCCACGATCTCGAATACTGGACTGGCGTGATACGCAGGCGAAAACAGAGGAAAAGTCACTGGAGAAATGCGTTTCTCGTTCGATATTCCTCGTTTGTCTTCTATTTTCATGCGATTTCTATTATTTCCAGTGTTGTGATTTCTGCTATTTAATTTAAAGCTGGCGCGAATATCATGTACGTTTTATTGAAAATTTTGAAACATAGCTTCTAATTGCAATCTTGAAATTTTCATTGGTTTCAGTGGATTAAATATTTTTAACTTTGGATATTCTTCGTTCATCCTTTTCTCCTCTTATCTTCTGTCCCTCCGAGTCTCGTAATTTATATTCTTTCACATGCAAACATTACGTAGGTTTGACAGGAAATTTTAAAAAACAGTTTCCATTTGCAAGTTTGCAACTTTCAGCGTGGCTTCCTGTAGATTATCGATTTACAAAGTCGAAATTTCCGTCGACATCTGCCCCCTTTCCAGTACATTCAGCCATATACCCAAATTAATTAACAGCGTGTTTATTATTGTCATCATATACATACATATTTTTATCATTCAGCCAGACTCGATCAGTTTACAAATTAAGCTTACACTTGCATCGAAAATTCCCATAATCAAGCAGCGAGACCATCCATCCTTTGGATGGATCCCATCAAGTTTGGAACCTTCAGCCTGGCTTCCTATAGATTATCGATTTACAAAGTTGAAATTTTCGTCCACGTCTGCCCCCTTTCCAGTCATATTTCCTTACATTCGGTCATATACCCAAGTTAATTAACAGCGTATTTATTATTGTCATCATACACGTAAATATTTTTATCATTCAGTCAGACTCGATCAGTTTACAAATTAAGCTTACACTCGCATCGAAGATTCCCATAATCAAGCACCAAGACCATCCATCCGATGGTTAAAAATTTGCATCCTTAACGAGGCAGATACTATAATATTTCATTAACCACATTTTTCCAAGAGACACTGTATAAGCAGAAAGAAAGATAAATTTAGACGACACCCGACGCAGATTACGAGCAGCTCGATGATGAATCTTCCCTTTCATTCTCCAACCGATCTCACCTGCGTACCGAGATCCTGTGTTCGTTAACGATGGAAAGTAATTTGCAGCGTACGAGCGACCACGGTACAATGCGTGTTTTCTTCGATAAACCACGACCGGAAGTAGGTATTCGTGATCGCGCGTGTCGTTAACTCGCGATTTACAATCGACCGATGAAATGAGTTTGCCCGGGGCCAATAAAACGATATGCTCGATAACGAACGAATGCCGTGTCTTTAAATATAATCGAGCCCACCGTCATGATATCTTCTGTTACATGGCGTGGCATTAGAAAGATAATTGATTATCCGGGAAATTGATTGACTTTCTAAGGCTGGAATTTTTTGGCCAATTGCCAGCTTCATAATTGATGTGCACGAGTGGATGCATGAAATATTTTATGGCAGACGCGATTAACGTGAAAATCGGCTACTATTTTGAGAATACCATTTTTTTTCTTGCTAAATGTTCCCTTTTTTTCTGAGTTGGTGATTGGACGACGAGAGATCGATGAATCGAGAAATTAATTGATATTTTGTGTAATTGTGATTTGTTTGGAATTTCGGGAATGTAAGAACGGTTAGTTGGAGAACCGATAAATTTCCTGTGCTTGGAATTCTTTATATTTGTTTTTGCAAAATGACTGACACATGTAGATGAAGGAATATACAAGGCATTAAATGAAAGATTGATTAATTGGAAAATTGATTAATATCGCGAGACTGCCGGTACATTCTTCGGAGAAACATTTTTAATAATCTTGTTTCATAGAGAGATTGATGTCGAGGAAAATTGGATATCGATGTTAGCTAAATCGATAGGTTGATTAATATTCTAAGGATTTTATCAAGAATTTTTAACAATTATATTTGTAGAGTGATTGATAAACATGAGTAGACAGATGAAGTCACTTACCTACCAGGTAGGAAATTAGCTTTGAGATTACTTGAAAAACTGACTAACATGCTACAGGAGAATGGAATTTCTCGAAACTTTCTAATTTCAATCAAATCTTTCTCAATACAAAAAAAATATCCCATAATTGATTAATCGTAAAATCATCGATATATCCTGGAAATGACTAAATTTTCTATTTAGGCTATTTTCATTATTTCGAAATTGTACATACATATTTAGAAATTCGTTACTTCATCCAAGTACCTGTATATGTATTTCACATTTAAATAAATCGAACATACTAATTAATAAACGAAATACAACAAAAGAAATCAATTCAAATGAGAGATGTCTTTTTCAATTTTCGATAATTCCTCGAATCACTTAATACACATTTAACGAAATCAAGTCGAGTTCAACTAAGGGCTTGAATGCCGAAAACGTGAACGTATTTTAAACGACCAACTATAATTCTGTTTCTCAGAACCTACGATTCCACGATGAGACATTAATTAATTGGAAAGTTAATCAATATGCTGTGGATCGTGGAGTTCTCGAATTTTGGCTATGTAAGAATGGTTAATTAGAAAATTAATTCGTTGATAACTAATTTCCATCAACTGGAACTGGCAGCGATCGTTCCAGGAAGGCTAAATACCGGCATTAGAAGCACTTTTGTCGCGATAACGAGTCGGTTATGCGGATGTCCGTGAAGCAGATTGTTGGCCGACGTACTCGCGGCTACGACACGCGAATCTGCGCATGCGACACGGTCCGGTGTTGCAGTGAACGCGGACGACCCATTTAACCCATTCGCGGCCGTACTGTATACTGTATACTAATACCGCATGCATTCGATGCCGAAGAAGGTTCCTCACTCGACCTCGTTACCCCTATCTTCTTACATATTTTCTCTTGGTGTATCGAAATTTGAAAACTACATCGTTTGGCGAGACTTTTATGGAAATAAGAAATTGGTCAAGTATTCGAAATATCAGACGTGGCAGCGACCTTTCGTTTCGTTATATTTTAAAGTATAGAAATTGTATGCTTCGAGTGTTGATAAAATTAAGGTTGGTAATGTGGAGAATTGTGGATCGTAATCGCCGAAATAAATATGTAGGAACATTCTCATTACATGTAGGAACGATAATAAAATAGTTTTGTATTTATTTAATATGTGATTTGCAAGATGTTCACGGATATCCATTACACTTTTACTATGCGTACGGAACAGTGACATTCTTTTGTTCTACGAGACGCTGCGCACGACATACGCACATACACACATATTCGCACGCATATATGTGTATCATAACTGTGCAGGTGATCCGGTGTAGCACACAAAATTACGTATATTTCAATTAGTGAAATTGATAAAATGTTGTAAATATTCCGCGTGGCGATATTATACTTCTTTTTATTGTGTATCAATTACACTCGGAGATCGTACGTTTAGTATTGTGGCAAAAATAAGATTAGTGAAATTGGTAAAATGTGTTGAATATTGGGCGTAGAAATTACTTCTATCTTCTTCTCTTTATTATCTACAAATTTGCTTTGAATCTTGATAAAAATAAAATTAGTAGCATGATGTAAATAACGAGTACATTAGTGTCACTCATTTTTACTATTATTAAAAATTTGCAAATTACCCGCTTCGAATCCTGGTGAAAGTAAAATTCGCGGGATATAAATATTGAACAGGTATATTATTATAGCTGTGTCTATATATATTTCTCAGTAAAAATCCTGATACACGTAAAATTGCACGAATATAAATAATAAATTAGATACTGTAAATATTGAACGTGGTACTTGCATATTATTTATATCGCTCTTGGAAAAAACATGATACCACGCCGAGTAATCGCGAGACTGATAATTTATTGTTAAGCCGCAGATATTTATGCATTTATGGAAAATCCAAACGTGTAATCATGGATATAATATGCAAATGTATATAAGGTATTCAAAGCAAAGTATTCATTATAATATTTAGCGAGTCTCATTTACTATGCACGTTTCATTTTTCGAATGTTATTCATAAAAATATGGATTTGCATGAACATTCGCAGCCTCGGTATATTATTAATAAATTAGGTCTACCATTCCTAATTTCTCACGCGGCTGTGTAATTTATTATATAGAATATCGTGAATTTCAAACAGTCAAAGAAATTGATTTGCAATATATCGCAATAGTCAAAGTAATTATAACCGCAATATGTTGTCGCACGAAGTTCAACCATAATCCATTACAACGACGATTATTACTAGGTTGTGCAATTATCTACTGTACGAAAACATTTAATTAAGTTCTATCGATGGGTCTAATTTAGACATCTTTCAAACCAAATCTATAAATTTATAGTCGTGAAGGGATTAAAAGAATTGAAACGTGTGAATTTGAAATTTCTTATAGAAAATTCGAAACACCTAATTGTCTTCAAGTAGAAATTTAGATTTGATCTCGTTTGATGTCAGACAAAAAAGTGACTAAATTGAACATTATCGCCAGTTGCAGAGTGTGTGTGCGAGAGAAGAAAAAATTGTTAGAATCGAAGAATGTTAATCTTTGATAAATTATCAAGGATTTTTTTAAATTTCACGTAAATACTGCAACGAGTATTTTGTTAATGGCTGTTTGACAAAGTCGTAGTTTCAAGATTTCCGAAATTAATTTTCTCTGAAACATCTGGATATCAAACGGATCCTTTCAGAAGGATACTTATACGTTTCGCTATTGCAGCCTGTCTCATCAGGGATCTGGGTTAGGTTAGCACCATATGTGGTATCAGTGCGTCATCGGATCCCTAATGAAGCTAACTGCAATGCAGACGAAGCTCTCTTAGATTCCCGAAGGTATACCAGTTTCTACTCGCATGGCAAGTAAGCTCTGTCTGTCTCCTCTGGCTTGTACTTCGACGATTATACACCGTAATCTGTGAGATACTCTTAGTACAAACTGTTGTAACCATACGGATACAGTAAGCAATCATAAGTTTAAAATTTCAATTGCTAAACGTTTAAAAAATCGGAGAATTCTAATTATTTTTCAAGCTTTAAAAATTCGGAGAGTTCGCGATAAATCTAAGTGCAAGGAAACGTTAAAAATTGGAAAAATTCCAGTTATTCCAAATGTTTCAAAAAAAATCCCGAAAATCTTCGAATTTCAGGAATTTACGTTACACACATCAGACATGAGCTAAAATATTCGAGAAATTCCAATAATTAGAGCTTCCAAAATTTCGAAAGTTTCAAAAATCTCACGATAAACATATCAGAAATAGCGAGATAATAGAAAATTCCGATAATATCGAAAGATCATAAAATTCTTGAAAAATTCCACGACTACGAAAGCTTCGATAATCCCAGAAATTCGAAAAAATCCACTTCTCATTTTTACACGTTCCACGGGGGGGAAAAAAAAGAAGAAAAGAAAAAGTAACTTACGTACGTCTGTGAAAACCATTTACCCCACTGCTTACTATCGCATTACGCTGGTCAGTAATTTCTCGCAATCATTCACTTGGCATTATACCACGCGGAACAAAGATAGTCCCGTTTAAAGCGATTTTCCGCGTTCATTCGCGCAAATGAACGCGGATACATTCGACGAGGATACAATTATCCGGTCATCATGCTCTTTAATTCTCTCCAAGCGCTTCTAAATCCTACTCTCCGTTGCACAGGGAATGATGTTGACTCCGTTGATCGTTCTCGTCGTTCGATGACCCGATTTTGCGGTCCGCTCGACATGTTTGCGGAGAAATTGAAAATACGTCGCCATACCGGTGATTGGAATTTTCGTTGCGGTGGATCGATCGCTATATCGAAAATTTCATCTTCCACAAAGGGTTCGTTTGTCAGGAAGGAGGCTGTGCATTTACTTTTTTTTTTTTTTTTCATCGTCGCAACTTTATTGAAAATTTCACGTTTGTATTTTCTGGTTATTGGTAAACGTTTTTTTTTTTTTTTAAATATTCCAGAATATAATTTGTTTACGGAGCTCGATTTTACTACGATCCTTCGTACAGAATCTCTTCATGGGACCGATAAAAAGTATTGTTATTATATTACGTTATAAACGATTCTCCGTGGTAGAGACATTCGTTTTTCCTCTTTTATTAGTTTCAAATTGAAATGTACGAATAAGCTGTTCAATCTGTAATGTATTTAAATCGTAACGATTTCAATAAGCACTACGATTCCCAATATTCGTGAGAAATTCATTTCAGAGTCGCATGAACTGTCAGCGTTTTTATTAATAACCGATTCTCTATAGAAAAATCTATTTTTTCATTTCGTCAAACTTTTTCCACGATCAAGCTATAAATAAAAGTATTATCACGTTTACCATGTTTGAAATTGCACAAAAGATTGGCGTTTCCATTATGCTTGTACTTGCACCATATTCAAAGCACGTACGAAAATATTTATTACATTTGCTTTATCAAATTTGTAATATCGCAATAAACTACAATAAATTAGAATTCGTCAATTATTCGGTTAATGTCGGCCTATTGAATTATTTAAAAAGGAAGATATATATATATATACACACACAGTATCGATATCTTTCATCAAATTTGCCACCAGTTCGTGAAGTTCGTTCACCTTTATAAAAGAAGGGAAATGCGATAGAATTTTACGTATTCGAACGGAATTTCAATTACGTATACACTGTTCGATGAAACGAACTTTCATGCGCATAATCCTAACTCAAAATTGCGGCTGGTATCAGCACGAACTCCAGTCACGACTATTTAGTTCGCGGCTCGACAGCCTGGTCTAGAAATCCGGAGTCGAGATAGCGATTTCGAGCGGCAAGACGATCTTTATTACGCGTGCACGAGGAAAGTACACGATGACGATGCGGACGGTAGCTGGCTCGCTGCCAAAGAGAGATCTCGCAGGGCTCAGCCTCTTCATCCTCTTCCTCTTCGTCCGTATTCAACGTCCATCCTCTACCAACCCTCTGTTCGTTCGCTTCTTTTCCGCTTTCTTTTTTTTTTTTTTTTCGGAGTCGATATCGAGAAGTTGCAAGAGCTCGTTTTGGCTGAACCGGCGTTTTCTCTTTTTCTCTCTTATTTTTCCTCGCAATTTTCAGTGATTTTCTTTTATTAATTGTAGGTTTCCAGGCAGCTAGATATTTTTCACGATTCACAAGGAAAAGTGAATTTAGTTATTAAACGATGTAATTACGATTGTTACGCTTCTAGGAGTATGGTCGACAGCGAGATAATTTGTATATTTATCTTGTGATTTTTGGTAGTGTTATTTAACATTGAATTCCTTTAACAGCATATTTATTATATGTAATAATAAATGATTAATAAATATTGCGTGTATAATATAAGAATTTAATATATTTAATTAAAATCGTGAATATAACTTTCTATAAATCTTGAACATCGTTTTGGAGTAAAGTTCGGGAACATGTGAGTTAAGGTTTTCGAATAAAAAAATACAGATAGCAAAATTTATGCTAATTGGAGTAATTGTTGGAATAGTGAATTTCTTTGGGAGAAGAAATTAGAACTATTTTCTCAAAGATTGATTATCAATTAATTCTAGAAATTATTTAGTTTTGTAAAAGAAGACAGATATAATCGAGCAAATTAGTAGAATTTGCAATTATTGGAATATTTGTTAGGATATTGATATTTCATAAAAAGCGAATAATAATTTTTTGTCACACGTTTGCATACAAACAGCTGTGATAATTGAAGGAATAATGTAAACAGCGTACTATGACGAAGAAAAATATTTACGTAAACTCGTTAGTAGCTGGTAAAATCTCGCGTAAATTTACAAAAACTAAAATCCATTATTTAATCGACATATTATACTTTCTATCGTATCAATGCAAATATCAAAATCAACAATTGTATTAAACTCTCGATATCAAGACTTTTACCAACAATTCCAAACACTTTTAACATTACAATAGCCAAAAAATTTTTTTTTAACTCAAAACTGTCTGTCTTTGTAACTGCGCGAAGCAATTAAACTTTAATCGATTAATCTTCAAGTAGCAAAAATTCCAACTGTCGTCTCTAAGATTTCGACAAACAGTTGCAAACGCTTTCAACGCTACGTTTCTTAACGACTTCTCTAAAACCCAAAATCTATTTTTAAAACGCTTTGAAACAATTCGCTGAATTGAAGCTTCAATTGAATACGTTCAATCGACTAATTTTCCAGTAACAAAAATTCCAACTGTCGTCTCTAAGATTTCGACGAACAGTTGCAAACGCTTTCAACGCTACNGTTTCTTAACGACTTCTCTAAAACCCAAAATCTATTTTTAAAACGCTTTGAAACAATTCGCTGAATTGAAGCTTCAATTGAATACGTTCAATCGACTAATTTTCCAGTAGCAAAAATTCCAACTGCTCGTCTCTAAGATTTCGACGAACAGTTGCAAACGCTTTCAACGCTATGTTTCTTAACGACTTCTCTAAAACCCAAAATCTACTTCAAAACGCTTTGAAACAATTCGCAGAATTGAAGCTTTAATCGGATACGTTCAATCGACTAATCTTCCAGTAGCAAAAATTCCAACTGCTCGTCTCTAAGATTTACAGCGAGGATTCCAAACATTTTCAAAATTACGATCCTTAACAATTTTTCTAAAAGTCAAAATTATCCTCCTGTGTAATACTTTAAAACAACTAGGATTTGATTAAATAGTAATTTTCAAGTAGCGGTAGAAGTTAGAGTAAACTCGAAGGAAGGTGGAGACTCGGCTTGAAAAAAACAAGAGAGAAAAAGCGGAAGCGGAGGATTCAAAGCGATGCCGGGTGGATCGAATCGGACTGCACGGAATTGGCGGTGATTTAAATTGGCTGCCCTCTCGACCTGCCGTTTAACCTATTTACCACCGAGGCTCCTGAATACGCCTGCTCCTCCTCTTCTTCTTTTTTCTCTTTTTATTTTTTCCCCCCTCCCCCTCTTTTCGTCCTATTCCTCCATCCACTGAATTTCGTAGCCTGTCAGTCGCATTTATCCTCTTTGTGGCACGATCCCGAAGCTTTTTAAGCTCCTGACGGGAAACACGATCGTCGGGCCCGCGTATCTACAACTCGTGTTCGAGGAGCCTTCAAAGGGAAACCTGCGCTCTCACTCTGATCGAAGTTTATGAACGTTTCGTGGCCATGTGTTTTCGTTTTATCCGCTGGTTCGATTTGAATTCGCTGGTGGACGGGCAGAAGTCATTATCATAGAAGTCAGAGTATAAATCGGAATGATTAACTTTGCAGAGAAGCATTCCGATTTATACTATCAACATGGTCAGGTAAAAGCGCGGGAAAAGAAGAAAGAGAAATCGAATAATTCGAGTGAAATTGTATTGTTAAAACGACATAAGCGACAGATAGCAACGTAGAGAATATCAACGCGCTTATCAAAGTTTGTCCGTTAATCGAAATTTAACTTATACTCTTTCGGCGTAAGTGTACACTAACTCTCAGAATCATAGGATTTATTTATTCAGAAATATTATAAATTAGAGTTCCCAGTGATTTCTATCCTATAATGATAAGTTTATTGATACATGGATCTATTTACAATGGATTAAACTAAATACGGTAATGTGCTATAACTAAGACAACTAAATAGATAATTCACAACTCACAACTAATAGTTTACAACTCATAACGACTCTGGCAACTCAACTCTCAGCTCCTCACAACTCGACTCTCAGTTAACGACTTCTCACAACTGGAGTCTCGACTAACAACTCAAGTGTTAAGAAGTATTGGCTTGGCAACTAAGTGATTGCTGATTTTGTTAATACCACCTAATGACAAAATCCGCAATCACTTAGTTTCCAACCCAATAGTTCTTAACACTTGAGTGAATCAATGTACGAATACTTATGCGAACCTAAGCAGGTATTTGCATTTCCTATCAAATATTATTATAATAGACGTCAAAGTTTCTATACTTTTTCATAGATTTTCCATAAATGCACAAATATCCCTAATCTGTGCACGAATTATATTCCGAGATTATATCGCACACGTTTCTTTGCTCAGATCGAAGTCGTAGCTCTGGCAACTTAAACGTTCCATCTCCAGCGAGTTTGTTAACTGAGAGAAACTTTATCGCCAGGAATTAGGACTTGAAAAGGACTGAATATCTGTCGCTTACCAAGTAGAATTTTCGTCAGATTACCACGAACTTGCATTCTTTGTACCAGTGAGACGTATGTGGATCGATCAATTACATTTTTTTGCAAAATAGAGTTCGAACGGTTAAGGAACAGAGCGACAACGTGTAGCTAGATTTTCACTCGAAAATTTTGCAATTCTTAGGACGATTATTGTGTTCGCTTTAAAAGTGCAAGATGCTCGAAGCTTACGAATGAATGTAATTTAATTTGCCACTTTATACGACAAGGAAGCTAATTTATGTGCCTCTGAGAGGCCTTTTGATCGTCGAATCTGCGACAGAAAATTAATTTGCCGCGGTTGGAATACAGTTTTTTCGTAAACAGAATAGGATTTGAGATATGTATTTTGGAAAAAAAAAAATTAATTGCCATATTTTGAAGAGGGATACGAATTTTGGAATTGGATTGTTGGTATAAATGCGAGAACACCGAGAAAATCGTTCGAGTTTCGAAGCTTTATTTTCATTATAATACGATCCTTTGCTTGTAGAGACGCGTGTAAAACTGTGTGGCGATCGTCTGTGACTTTAAATTTTACATGCGTGAAAAGAAAAAGATCTGAGCTGTTGGATGGAAATTCCCTAAAGATGGTCGCGTGTAATTAAATCGATTTATATTTCGCGGTCTCCAATAAGAACAAACAGGGAAACGGATCTTAAAGGTAAAGAAATGAACGTGCACGCACGTGAGACGTGAATTAATTGCAATTTTTAAAAGAAAGATGGGGTTAAAAATGAACGAAGAGAAAAACAAGGTAAATTGCGCTTTTTAATGCGCAGGATACGAATATTAGAGGCGAAGAGGAAGAAAAAGGAAAAGCCGGAACTTTCTACGTCATGAAAAATTTGTAGATACGCTGAGGTTAAAGGAACTTCAAACCAAGAAACAGATTTTTAATGGGAATATATTCAGCGACGAAATATTCAGGCGAAATTGCTAATTTAATGTTGCGCAACGCGAGCGAAATATCTTCGTTACTATTCTTGCACCAATATCGTTATACCATAAATATTAAATGAAAGCGAGGCAGCAACATAATTATTGCGTGGTTTGCAAAAATGGATATTAACAATAGAACTAGCAAAAGTCAAATTGACTGGTTTTACAATTTTATTTTAAAATTCCTACTTCGTGTTATATTCTTTTTCGCAAAGATGTAATGACGATAACTAAACGAATACTAAACGATAACTAAACGATAAACAACGATAACTAAAGGAATAATATAATGAATTTTATTTTGTTTTTTATGTATTCAAACTGAGAATAATTTTGTATCAAGGCTACTTATACCAATACCAGCCAAAATGACTGGTGCTTGTCAAAGTATAAAAGGCTGCTGCAATTTGTTTATCGAACCCCAATTAACCAGTTTCCTCGTTTTGTACAACTTCGCACACGTTTTTAAAATTCTTACTGCGTATCGTTCGATACGACGATATCAGTTACCAGGAAAATTCCGGATCGATCGCTAGATCGCTGGATGCTAACGCTGGAAATACCACAGCAGTCAAAACGACCGGTTCTGCAATTTTATAAATGTGTCGACCCTCGGTTAGGGATCGTGGTGGATTAATAATACCAAAAATGTCCTACATAACATGGAATTGCTTCTGTAAGAAAGTAATGAATCAATAAATATAAAAATATTCTATTATTACGTACTTTTTAAAGACCAGTCATTTTGGCCGGTTTTGGTAGAAATAGCTTCGTGTCAACTATCGGTAGTTCTAATGTTAAAAACACACAAAAGATATAACTCAGGAAAAGGAATTAGAAAAATGAAAAACCATCGTTCTCGTGACAATTAACTCTTTCCTGCGTATCTACAGGAGCAGCTGGCTTTCAAGTTTCCATACGATTTTTCCACGTCTCACGCGAATTCCAACCACGTGCCGTTTCGTCGCGGTAAATTCAGCTTGTCCTGTGAGGGTGGCAGCCGTTGAATTAACGACAGTACAAATTTAACTCGGTCGCGTGCAACAAATAAACGAACGCCGCTGCAGGCTAAATAATTATTGCCGAGCAAAATGGCGTGCTCAGCGGCCAGCCAGCGTAGCGGCCATTTGTACGTGGCCAACTCATAAACGCGGCCCAACTCTGCTCTGCCACGGTCCTCTCTGTGTTGCACGGGACGCGTTTTCTACAGAAAACAGCTGCTCCAACCTTTCAGTGTCCCTACAATGGCAACAAGATACGCTACAGTTACGATTTCATTTATCTGAAACTCACGCCTTACAACGAGATTTTTAAAATTCTTTGTCCGTGCAGTGCGCACGTCGTAATAGAGGACGAATTACCAGACGAATTACACTGTTAACACATTGTTGACCGGCAATTTTACTGAGAATTTATCTCACGTCACCGGCCATTATTTCGTAACTGGATGTGGAAGTAAAACGATATAAATAAACTTTAATAAATTTTATTTATTATTCAACTTTTAATATTTCTTTTGCGAAGAAAAGCGCATCACGTGGCAACGTTTGGCCATGGAAACACGAGTTAACTCGTGACCGGTCAACAATGTGTTAAGATTCGTGTCGTTACAAGCATAATTACGAGTATTTTGTATTTTATCTACCGTGTGGAAAGCGTATGTCAACCGTACGATTGTTAAACGCGTGTATACAGGGCGTCTGCGAAATCACGGTACAAGTCGGCTGATGATTCTACGCGTGGAAATTAATCGAAAGAAGAGAGCAACGTTTCTTCGTCGAAGGCTTCGTTTTCGAGAGAAACGAGTTTGGAAACCCAGCAGGTTGCCGCGTACGTAAATGTAAATTATGAAACTTTTCTTTCTTTATTATTGTTACCGATTATTATTACTTTATTTACTCTGTGTTTAATTTCTATGGTTCCATAAGCAAAGATAACTCTAGTAACTTTTAAGAATCGTTTTATTAATCAGCAAGCAAATAGCGACATTGTTGAAAATGACCACGTGAGTTCGCGCTCGCTGTCCATATGCAAATGCGCTAGTTACAGTAAATAATAGCTAGAAGATAGTTCTAGATATAATCGATGGATTTAATCGATAGGTTTAAGGGGGTGTCCTGAATTAGAATGTTTTAAAACCGTGTCTTTTTGTGATTTTTTTTGGAAGGAGAGGAAAGAAATGAAGTTATTGAATTTTGAGGTGTGGTTTTATATATATTTAACGAACACGAAAAATTCTTTTTTAAAGTAAAAAAGAAAATTATAACAGATTTCTAAGCCTATTTCATGGGCTGCAGTTTTCAATCGGCGTGAAAGATCCACCTCGTAATTCTTGACTGAAACGAAAAAGCAAAAAAGGATTAAATAATTATATATTTTTCTTCTCGATGAACTAACAAAGTTCGTCAGAAAGTTTATTTTAGTAATTGTTATAGCACCTTAAAGTTTATTTTTAAAAAACACATTTTTTCTTCAAACCCGCCAAAATTTTCAATTTCACACTATTTTCTGCCTTTTTGTTAGTTCATCGAGAAGAAAAATACATAATAATTTAATCCTTTTTTGGTTTCTCAAAATTCTCTTTCAGTCAAGAATTACGAGGTGGATTTTTCACGCCGATTGGACTGGGCTTAGAAATCTGTTATAATTCTTTTCTTACTTTAAAAAAAATTTTTTTGTATTCGTTAAATATATACAAAACCATACCTCAAAATTCAATAACTTCATTTCTCTCTTCCCCTTCCAAAAAAAAAATCACAAAAAGACGCTGTTTTAGAACATTCTAATTCAGGACACCCCCTTAAGATATTCTTTTGTTTTTTATCCCTAGTCCATTTAAGAAAGCGTAATAAGGGTTTCTCGGCTCAGAATGGCGTGATAAATTTATCCAAACAATAAAATAATAGCTATTGTGATCCTACCTCTAAATACAGAAATAACAACAGACACTGTCCACGTTAAACAAAATACAGACACGAGCAGAAACAACAGCTTCATAATTCGAAACTACCAGGCGACAGACGGCAACCTGATGGATTTTCAAACTCATTTTTCTTGAAAATGAAGCCTCGAGCGAAAAACACGTTGTTCCTCTTCTCCGCTTATTTTTCCATGTGGAATCATCAGCCGACCTTTTGCACCATAATTTCGGAGACACCCTGTACATGCGCTTCCACGTTCATTAATATGTAGAAAATATCACTTCACATTAATTTATAGGAAAGTATATATATACATTTGATAAATTTTACTCAGAAAAACACATTTACTGTCTTAGTAAATTGATCAGAACTGGGAAAAATTTCCCAGGTGAAGGATTCGTAGAATTAGGAGAAAAAGGTGAGTTAATAAGTCAGGAAGAAAAGAACTGGCTATGAATTAAAATAAATAAATATTACGTGGCCAGCAATTTTTATTTTGCTCTATTAAAAGTTTGTTATTGTTCGAGGATAAGCAAGAAAGAGATAGTTATGTACATCAAAAATCTACATGAAAAAGCGTTCTTTCTAAATAGCGTAACATTTTTGTTCGCAGCACATCGCCGGTTTAATCGACAACGAGAGAGTTAATTCACGTCTGGTTCGATGAACTTCTGTCAATCGAACGCTGTCATCTGAATACTCGGAATGCGAAGTCCTGGTTTTGCGGAGTTTCACGGTGAATATCGAACGAACTATTCGTAATATTTGGATTATGTATAAAGCTCGTAGACCGAACATTTGATCTTGATGATGCGTGAACGAAGTGTTGCATAATTCAGTATTTTTAACAAATAGTAGTAAATAAATTAGAAATACCACGTCTGATATTTTTCTATATCACCATTGTTTCCTATGTTACTTTATGATTATTATACAACTTGGTATTTTTAGAAATATATTTTATTCCGGTTTCATCACTGTTTTACAGTTTCGTCTTTCTTTAGATCACCGCCTCATTCGTCTCTTCGATGTAGAAAATATCTGTCTATTGGAGATTGAAACTGTGATAATTCTCAGATCTCGTTAGGATCTATATTCTGATCGTAGAACGATCTCATCCTTTCAATGAAATATTTGAAGCTGAAATACTTCGAAAGAAACTTTTACGTTATATCTTTCCTGACTGTGCTGTCTACGCTTTTTAACGTTCATCGTATGCAGATTTCGTTGGATGAAAACGATAAACTTGTGGAACACGAATGGAAGAGAAATTGCTTCGGTTGGCCATTACTTGGCACGCGTAAACCGCTCAAAAATCATACTAATCCACTCCATTTTGTGAAAATTGTACAATTTTAATATACCGAAATATAATAAATCTACCGCTTTATTTCGGTCTTTTTCCATTCAATTATGCTTTTTCTAACATTCAAAAGAAACGCCCAGCAAATTCTTGTTGATACAGACGATCTTCCGCTTTAATTTTACGTGATCCGTGTTGTTAGAATTCTACAAGTCTTCTCTGTCTGCTGAAATGATAGCGATAAATATGAAAATACAAAAATATGAATACAAAGGTACAGAAGCTAAACGTTCATTTGTTAAAACTGATCAGACTTCTGCGTGGTTAAATGCACATGGAAATGTTTAAAGATCGATTTTCAAATGTAGTGTAATAAATGAATTTAACAATTTCGAAAGAGGCGAAGATTTGAATAAAATCGGATATACCTGCGGTGTATCATCGGTAGCTAGGAATCACGTTTTTAATTTAAGCGCTTTTTAACAGATTCAATTTCATTATTCGCTCGGAACAACTTTGTTTACGGAGCCCTTCCGTTCGATATTTTTCTTACCTTTATGAAACGAGGATTTTCAATTCTCTGCGAAGCGACACGATTTTGTATTTCATATCGCCGCAACCCGGGAAATAAACTATTAAATTTAACCTACATTTACGAGATTGGTACAGGTAAATCGTACTTTATCCCTTCGATACTTTCTGTGATTGAAATTTTTCTAAAATTTCTTCCGCCGTTTCAATTACAACCACGTCTGCGGATAAAAACAACTAGTGACGTGTTAAATAAATAGACGAGATGAATAGCGGAAGCTCTAAATCGACCATACAATCAAAACATTTAAAATGGAGATATTACAAAATTCCATTTAAATTCCACTATCAAGAAGCTAAATTTTTGAAAAATTATGCAATACACGTTAAATTCAAATTGTGAAAAATCATGTATTACACATTATGTAAATTCCAATATAAAAATAAGCATTACACGTACGTTAACGTTAATAATAATGGAAGATAATAATTATTAAAATAATATTCAAGAATTCTACTCATCTAAATTTTGCTAAAATTCCCCCTCTTATTTAAATTCTAATTACTTGTGTAATCTATATTATACAAATTATCGCGTAAAAATACATTCATACGCATTAACAGTAATAATAATAATAATAAAAAAAAAAGATAGCGAGAAAGATAGTAAGACATGCGTTTAAAATATTAAAAAATTCTATTTGAAAGTTATTATAAATTCGTGAAAAAGTAGATCTTGTGGGGAACTTTGCCAATCTACGGTGTCTCTGTTTAAACTGAAAATTTCCAATTTTTCGAAGCAAACAAAGAGAAGCACAAAGAGTGCAGTGACGAACGAGGCCAGAGGCCTGTAAGCGCGCGAAACGAGAAGGAAGGGAGAAACGGAGCTGAGAGAACGAGAGAACAGAGGAACGTCTGTTCAGAGGCACGCGCTGCCATATCGTTGCGCAACAGCTTGACCGATCCATCGACTCGAAACACGCGTCGACGATTAACCGCGTTATCCCTATTTGCATGCGGCATTTATACGCCACGTTAATTAGAAGTTACGTATTGTCTATCTATTAAGCAGCTCGTTTTTCCGGTTTCTTCCTATCGCCAGATCGTAAGATGTGTGTTCGCACGACTTTGTTAGGAAAAGATGAATTCCAATGAGAAATGTTAGAAACGTTAGATAAACTCGTTTCACAGTAGCTCTATTACGGAGCTGTTGCTTTCTAAGTGCTAAATAGTCTGTGGTTAAACATTCTTAAAGTATAATTACACAAATTGAAGTAATTCAACGATACCTTTTGCCATTTGTTCTGCTGAAATTGGCGAACGTTTGAAACTATAGCCTTTTCCTCGGCTTTACGTCGATCGCTTTTAAACTGTTTCAATCGTTTGATCGTTTGATCGAGTGTCATCTCAATCACGTAACGCAGATAATTTTATTCGCGATATTCTGTGTACGATCTAAATAATTTTCCAACTATTCCCAGAGTAAAAATTTCTTCCATTCTGTGTTTTCAATCGTCTGGCAATCGTAAGCTGCATTTATAAGTTTCTTCGTTGCACGTTAATTTAATCTGCGGGACGTGCGCGCGATACAAGTTCTAACGTATATGGATATTTTGAAAAATATTGAACTAATTAATTGAATAATTACGTCAATGATAAAAATCGAATAAATCTTATTTCATTTTTCATTACCTTTGAATCGCCTAAATTGAAGAAAACAGATTGAGATTCGTTTTAACGGTTATACGGAATACGTATACGTGTTGCAGTAAAAACTGATTCGGAGCGTTTAAACTGGAACGCAGACGAAATACGGACGCGTGAAACATTACCTGGGAGTTACACCGGGTTATACAGGGTTAACTGGTAAAGTGGTTATAATGCGCCAGTGCGTCATGCAGCGTCCTTGGTGCAGTGCACATGACGCACGGATGCATCGTGTGCGAAAACTTTTCCACGTTTGATTGTCACAAGTCTGCTCGTTTAAAATCCACACGTTCCCTGCGTTTCTTTCTTTTTTGCGTTCCGTTTCAATTATTTAAATCAATTAATTCAAGCTTGCTCGATCTCACGTTTCTTTAAATATTCGGTTCGAGCAATTTCTTGCGAACGTTAAGACAATAAATAAACGATAACGCGAAAACTTAATTAATATATCCGATTTAATCTTGGAAGAAACGAGATTAGTTTTGAAATATATTAAAAAAATTCAAGTTCATTTCGTAGTCATCGAAGCATACTGTCTATTGCTCGCAAGCTTTACCATTTACATATTTAGGTATTTAATAATAATTACGCGTTCGATAGAAAGAAAACCAATGGAAAATTGTTACTCCGAAAAATAAGATACAAAGCTAACAGGAACCTGCTAAAGGCTACTGATTTATTATGAAACAGCCAGAAAACTATATTATATCTTGAATTGCTTTTCTTTCACAAATTACCCGATATCAGATACCAGAAGCGATCTCAAATTTTTGACCTGTGCTGTTTCCTAGGTTAATAATAAAGCTAAAAACCCTCTCATTTCCATCGAGCGTTCTACCTGACAGGCTTTGCACGTGATTTTTCCACGAAAATTTCCCTGTCACTGGGATTAGAGACGCGTTTTGTCTATGTTGGTGGACAAGCGCGTCGGTCAGCGACGGTCGATTAAAAAATATCGAGAGCCGCGGAGAAAAAGAAAAGAGGATAGAGAAAGAGAGAAGAGGGAACGGAACGAGGTCGAAGTCGAACGGAAGACAAGATTGATTACTAAGCGGAACGTATGGAGGGTCGGGGACAAAGCAGAGACAAAACAGATCGAAACACCATCCACGCTTGGGGCGGGTTTCTATTTGAGCACCCTCGGCCACGCTCGAGTGCCTTACTAATTCGATTAAACGTCGCTCCCGACCTTCCGTACCTTCGACACGTGACAGTCTAATTAGCGTGCGATTATTTCTGTAATGCCAAACAGGCCACCCGTACGTTATTTGTGCCGTGAAATAATATTGGGGAAGGTATCGATGGTGTTTTTAGAAGATTTCCTATGGCGGAGCGGCAAACCACACGATCGTAATGAATTTCAGTTTGATTAACGCTAGAACTACCAGTCAAATTGACTGGTTTTACAATTTTATTTTAAAATTCCTACTTCGTATTATATTCTTTTTCGCAATGACTTTTGCAAAGACAACTAAAAGAATAATATAATGAATTTTATTTTGCTTTTCATGTATTCAAACTGAGAATAATTTTGTATCAAGGCTACTCATACCAATACCAGCCAAAATGACTGGTGCTTGTCAAAGTATAAAAGGCTGCTGCAATTTGTTTATCGAACCCCAATTAACCAGTTTCCTCGTTTTGTACAACTTCGCACACGTTTTTAAAATTCTTACTGCGTATCGTTCGATACGACGATATCAGTTACCAGGAAAATTCCGGATCGATCGCTAGATCGCTGGATGCTAACGCTGGAAATACCACAGCAGTCAAAACGACCGGTTCTACAATTTTATAAATGTGTCGACCCTCGGTTAGGGATCGTGGTGGATTAATAATACCAAAAATGTACTACATAACATGGAATTTCTTCTGTAAGAAAGTAATAAACCAATAAATATAAAAATATTCTATTATTACGTACTTTTTAAAGACCAGTCATTTTGACCGTTTTGGTAGAAATAGCTTCGTGTCACCTGTCGGTAATTCTAGTGTTAAGTATTTGCGTTTTAACTTACTTGGACGCGAGTACGTCTTTTGGTCGATCCGATGAAATTGCAATGGAGCTGCTTTTTCAGATACATTGTGTATGTGTCAGGTTGTCCGAAAAGTTTCTTTCGTTTTATAAGGAAATAATAGACGCACAATGTTTTTTTCTTTTATATTAATTTATCGAACATAATAACAGAAACATAACGAAATGGATCATACCTAATTCAATAAAATAGTATAAAACGGAAATTGTTGTTCATCTATTATCACCTTACGAAACGAAAGAAACTTTTCGGACAACCTAATACAATGGTTGGAGCAAATATTTGTACATACTCTTGCTTTTTATTCTTTTTTTTTTATAGCAGGTCCATTTCATTTTCACGGTATCGATCGTACTATCGATGACACGAAATTCAATGTACTTGAATGTACTAATTAATCGCTATGTACACGATACGATAAATACAATGGTGTGTAGATGCTTTTTGGTAATTGGGAATTTCGTAGATATATGAATATCGTAGAAGAAAGAGCGTATTGATAACTATTTGCATTTAGTATGTTTTTTAACGTTCATTTACGTCGAACTTCTACGTGATAAGCAAATTCGCGAGACGTTCGTTCTTTAACACTAATTTCAAAAATTGAATGATTCTATAAAAACTTGCATCTCGTTTAATGAACTTTAATGAACTAGAGAGTAACAAATACAATAAAAAGTTTAGTAATCGAAATATATGCAGATTAGTTGAGACAATGAACGAATAAAAATTATCCGCTAAATATTTATTGTCTATGAAATTCTTACTTGATAACATATCTCTATAGATTGTAACTCACGGTTACTCAAAAGACGCTTTTAACAAGCTCCTAATCATTTCTCGGGTTAATCTCGTTCGCTGTTAAATGTTCTAACACTTATGCACTGATATGTACTTTCTTACGTACACAGAGCGTCATGAAGGTGCGTTTAGGCGAAGCGAGCTAGTTCCTGCGACGCTTCGTGGTGGGTTTAGACCAACGGAGAGTATGTTCGTTGTCCGCTCGGTAAAATTAAAAGACGATATCGTAATCGAGCATTCGTCCGCCGATCGGACAAGGAATGATCTCACTTTCTTCGCGTTTCTGTACACGTTTGGTTGAATGTAAATTGTTTAAATTTCGTTCAGCGTGAGGGCACAGCCGAACGAATGTTCGTTTGCGCTTTCATTTCATCAAATTTTACCAGAGCGATGAAAGGAGTTAAACGCACCATTAAACGTAATTAGAGCGGCAGATCGAAGCGTAAACGAGCATTCGACGATTGTTCGTGAAATAAAAAAAAAAGGTACGTTATGAAAGATCATAAGAACGTTTGAAAAATCTTCGTTTCTTCGTCGGTTATGGTTGCCACGAGCCTAATCGAAGATGGAACTGGAAATAACTATCGAGCATTCCAGATGCTCGGTCTAATCTCTACAAACGTTCGTACACAAAATTGTAAATGAGTTTACGAAGCTATCGGTCGATGGTGGTTTACAGAAAACGAGCAGTAAAACGCTGCTGCTCTCGTTCTATATTCTTGCTGGTTCGTTGGAAACGCGGCTAGAGGTGTTGCAGCGAGTCGAATCGGCTCTTGAATCGCATCGAATCGGCCGAATCGATCGATTTACGATCACCAACGCACACCTGACCGACCATAGAGTGGCGCCGATCGAAACGCGGGTATGCACGCGCTCATTCCCGCATTATTCGTCGCGTATAAGTGGGAACGTACACACATGGGTGCAAGTTAGGTCGCACGGCTGACCCAGATATGCGCGCAGCGTCGCGTCGTCGCGCGAAGCGAAACGCGATTGAAACAGCCCGCTCTAGATTTCGCCGCCGTTTGTCGTATCATCGGCCATCGTATCGCGCGAAATATCGTCACGCGACGTCTTCTACTGGGATCCTGATCTATACAGAAGTGTACGATCGATCTACTAACTATGCTAATAGGCGTAGCTACGTGCAAGTTGCTACGAAGTCGCTCGACGGTACAAACTTTATGGCGTCTATTCAGGTAGTTTTGTTCTTAATACTGTTGTCAATTACCGCGGTTGTTCATGGTTGTGTGGTTTCTAGGTAAATGGAACGGAAACGTTGGATAGATTCTGGTTGGACGAAACGAGTTGTTTGGCTGAATCGAGTTTACATGTTCCGAGGAAAGTGAATGCGAAAGGAAATATTTTCGTATTGGCGGATTGCGAATGTTTAGGGAAATTCAGGTTTTTGTATAATCATTATTTTATACCCTTGGAAATAGAATCGTATAAATATGAAGTAACGTGCAAGATAAATAGAGATTTGTTTCATCCTTGAAATGCTGTAACGAACGCTGTACACGCCTCGGATATTTTGTATATTTTCGCAGATCATGTGCAATGCGCATTCGAATTTCTCATAAACGTAGGAACATTGGCAGTGGGTAAGCAAACAAAAGTATAACTTTGATAATATGCAATCGATCATTGAATTTTTCAATTCCTGTAGCCTACAAAATTATCACATTTATCTTGTCAAATTCTTAAATTGCATCTCATTGTTGTACGTTATTTAATGTTAATAAACCTGAAAGCCAGAGGCCAAGTTGGAGAAGAGTTCAAACTCTTTTATTGTTATTAATTTCTTTTATCCGCCACTGTGATTCGATTTAAGGCAGCCCCGTTGCAAACACACGAAACAGAAGGCATAGAGTTTTGTCGTATCCCCGATGAGAAGTCTGCTCTTGAAAGTAGCTGTGAAATGGTTTTAATAAACCTGAAAGCCAGAAACCTGGTTGTAGTTGAAGGAGAACCTTCTGCTGTCGCGACTAAGCCGCATTAACATTTTTTTATCCGCCACGATATCTACATTTAAGATGAACCTATAGATACGCAGAATACGTAGAATTCTTCTGTCCTTGATAAAAATTCTACTCTTCTAAAATAACTGGAGAACAGTTCTAATAAACCTGAAAGCCGGAAACGCAGTCGGAGAAGAACCTAAACTGGAAACCCTTGGCTGTGGCGAATAAGGCGTCGTAACCATAACGCAGCCTCGAGTTCCAGCCGTCTGGCAGACGAGGCGCACAAGCTGAGCGTATCCGGCACGAACGTGCGCATAAGTGCACACCGGAATGCCCGACGTAGCAGCGGTGCATACTTAGCGGTGCATACGCGCCACACACGCATACACTCGGTCACGCGATCCTGTATGCGCATACACTGTCTCTCAAAAGTATACGGACGCTTGGTTACGTTTGACAGAATGTGATGTAAAATCGTAGGTAGGTAGAAGCAGCTGATTTTTATTATTTTGTCGTTGTTACGTTATGTTTGCAAGTGTATAGGTGTACGCATATGTCGTCTATGAATTGGAGATGTAATTTAAGAAATTGTGAAAGAACGAGTCGAAGATGTGAGATCTCGTCTCAAGTTTGAGAGAATGTGACTTGAATCGCGGCTACGAGCAACCATGCAACCGTCTTGTTGTTTATTCGTTGTTGATGTACGTTGTACATGTTGCAGAGTGTTTTTAAAGCGAAAAATGTCACATAGAATGGGCTTGGAAGGTTAGTTAAACGCTCCGAGTAACATCGTTTAGGTTTGGCAGAGGAAATGTAACGTGAGTTCTAAAAAGGAGTAACTGCGACGATCGTAGTGCAGAACGTTTGATTACGTTTGACAGAATGTGATGTAAAATCGTAGGTGGGTAGAAGCAGCTGATTTTTATTATTTTGTCGTTGTTACGTTATGTTTGTAAGTGTATAGGTGTACGCATATATCGTCTATGAATTGGAGATGTAATTTAAGAAATTGTGAAAGAACGAGTCGAAGATGTGAGATCTCGTCTCAAGTTTGAGAGAATGTGACTTGAATCGCGGCTACGAGCAACCATGCAACCGTCTTGTTATTTATTCGTTGTTGATGTACGTTGTACATGGTGCAGAGTGTTTTTAAAGCGAAAAATGTCACATAGAATGGGCTTGGAAGGTTAGTTAAACGCTCCGAGTAACATCGTTTAGGTTTGGCAGAGGAAATGTAACGTGAGTTCTAGAAAGGAGTAACTGCGACGATCGTGGTACAGGACGCCTCTAAATTGGAGATACAATAGAGAAAGGGGTGGAGAAAATCAATTGGATATCGTAAAGTAAGGTTTTCCGCTGAGAATATGATCCACATTGTTCATATAAATATATTACAATGATTTTGTTATTTAATCGTTGTTATTAAAGTTACGGTAACGTTTACCTCGAGAGGCCACAATGTGAAAATTGTTAGATCGCCAATTTCTGAAACGTAACAATTTCTTCGCTCGTGAATCCCCTATTTTCTAATATCTTAAATCTCACATTGATTAATTAATATTTTCCAAATTTCTAAAAACCTTCGCTAACCCGAACGCTAATTTACAACCTGTAAATCCATTTGTATGCACATAGAGTTACAAATTGGTCAAACCTTTAAATATTTGGTCGTCCGGAAAGTTTCTTTCGTTTCATAAGGTGATAATAAATGAACAACAATTTCTGTTTTATATTATTTTATTGAATTACGTGTGATCCATTTCGTTCAATTTCTATCGCTATGTTCGTGCATAATTCAACAAACTAATATAAAACAAAAAACATTGTGCGTCTATTATTTCCTTATAAAACGAAAGAAACATTTCGGACAACCTAATACTTACGAGTAACAGTGCATGTACGCGTCAGAGACACTCTGAGTGCTGTCAGAGCTAAAGAGAAAGAGAGAAGGAGAGAGAGAAAGAGAAAGAATAGTCAGGAGCGGGTTCCGTTGGTGCGTGCGGGCATGTGCAAGCGCAAGGTCGTGTCGGGGTTGGGAATTCGGACTACCAAGGGTTCCCACCCCTTCGTATTGCACTAGAATTCTGACACTACTACCTGGACGACCGACTGCTGTTAGACGAAGATGGAGAACAACAGAGAAAAGAGTGGGAGGCAGATAGAGAAGGGCCACTCCGTCTCGTTTCCTTTCCGAAGCGTATCCTTCGGGAATACGTACCGGGTGAACCCACAGGATTCCATGCATCGGGTTGGTTCGCAAACCTGTTTCACAGGGGGAATTTGACACGTTCCCTGCTAATCCGATTTTCACGAGCCATACGTCATCATGGTAATAATTTTCATGTAAAATTAGTAACACTGATTTCTACGCATTTTATTTACCAATTATTGTGAAATTATAAGTGTAAATAATATTTATGATTAATTATTCTACTGTATTTGCATACTATGTGTGCGTTATCGACCAACGATTTTAAGTTATCTTTCATCTTTTCTATATTTTCGTTGAAATCTAACTTTGCTTAGAGAGATTAAGGTAACGCGTTGCAATGAAAGCTATTGGACGATATTCTAGAAACTTGGAAGAATATTCCAAAATTTTGGACGATTGTTTAAAAGACGAAAAACCTAAAAAAAAGATCGCATGGATATAAAGGACTCAGTATGCAGCCGACGCCAGTAAAAATAAGGTTGCAAACGAAGGATTATGAATTATCGCGTGAAATCGGTTTCTGCGTTGTGAAAATGTCCGTTTTATTTAAAAGTTACCGCGATATTACGTACGTTTATATTATATATGTGAGTGTATAATTTTTTAAACTACGAATTTCATCAAATTTTATTTAATCAGATTAGTTATTAAAGTATTACATGATTATTAAAGTACATTCGCTGTAAGCTAAAGTACCATTGGAAATTATACGAGGAACAATATAATTCGTTATGTTTCGTTCAATTTTCCGATAGTTAATATTAATTTGGATCGATAAATTTAATATTGTACAATGTGTAAATATTCTCAAAACATATCAAATAAACATATTTTGTTTTATTCATTTAAAAAATATACCAATTAGTATGGGAACCACCGATAGGTTGTGATCATGCTCTTCTAAGTGACGATCAAAACAATCGATACTGTCTCGACTGAGAGATCGGTATAAAATATTGCAAATAATATAATTGTAAAGTATTAATTATAAATTAGATTATAAACGACTGATTTTAATACTGTTAACCCTTAACGTGTTTTTCTATTACGTAACAATTATTCTGTACGTTATTATTATATAACAATGTTGGTCGCAAAATCGTTTTCGTTTACTCCATATCGTTCGGTTTCATGACGTGCGTCGTTGTTTGACGTATACTTACACGTCGTTTCGTTTATACGTCATTTCCGTTTATAACTGGCGTACGATGAACGTGTCGAGATTGTACAATACGTCATTACATACATTTGCAAGATTATGAGTTGCGAAATGGATAGTAATAGAAGCCTAATAATAAGATTGGCTAAGCTTAATGACAAAAGAATATGAAACACGTAACATAATCAATAAAATATATCACATCGTAGCGGGGAATATAGTTTGAAAATATAATTTTTCATTGTAAACTCCGATTCGTTTTTAAATCATTATACTATGTGTATCACTGTGGGATACAGTGATAAGTATTTGTCAAATTATATCTTTCTCTATCGATTTATATAATTTCGCGAAAAGTGAATAAAATTTGTTTCAGTTTTGTATAAAATTTTGTAAAAAACTGCGAAGAATATTTATTTCGTCCTTAAGGGAATTTTAAAAATATTCTTTCGATATTTGATTGAATCAATGATTAAAACGTTACGAATGAATTTCTGTAACCGTAAAAAATTTCCCAATGGAATTGTCAGTAAGAGCCGTAAACCAGTCCTTTTTTTTTCATCGGTAGGAAGATAATTCAGGAAGGAAGGAGAATCTTTTGATGAACAGAAATGCCGGGAAAGGATTGGAGTTCCTTTTCCAAGTGGATGAAGTACGTAGTTGGAGTGATAATTGACTGGGCGATGATGAAACTGGCTGACTCGCGATCTTCCTAGAGGTAGCTAATATTTACGTTGAACTAACAGGAAAAGGAAGTTCCCCGTGAAGTAGGAAAAAGCTTCTCTTAATGCGAAATAGCCACTCGTTCTTTCAAAATAACGGCTGAACGAGTCCCTAGTAGAAAATTAATAAACAAGCGATTAAGAATTCAAAATCTTCTTTCTAAATAATTCCAGGAGCGAAAAGTGTTCCTATATTGTTTAAAACATCTTCAGAATTGATTAAATAAACGTAGCGATATTTCTTAGAACGATTAATAATTATGTTATTATAATTTTCCTTTGGATAATTTTTTACTAGAAAAATACTACAATAGAAAGGAAAAATATTTCTTGATTCTAGAGTTTCTTGAAAATTCTCGAAACTGATGAAAAGTATTGCTATCGAGTATGAAAAAAAATTAAATAATTTTATTAAGAATAATCGTTTTCAACCATCTAAATGTATTTTCTTCATTATACCATTGTGTACCGTAAATAAATAAAAATCACGTAAAGGTTAAAGAGGACCAGTTGCGCGATAATTTCGCAACGATCACCCGTTATACAGGCAGACCGATCTGTTCGCGTAATATTATAGTTCGGTGAACAGTAATCTGGGTTACGCCCTCCGCTCGATTCATAAGAACCGCGCGTTAAAGTAGGAGAGAACGTGATTTCTCTCGTACCTTCGTTCTTTCTCCCTCCCCCTGTCACCCTTCTCTTTTCTAGCGACACCCTTTTCCTCTCTTTTCCTTTTTCATGCTTTCTCCAAACGCTCTCTTTCCTTTAACCCCTTTCCCAATCTCTGCTTCTAATACTTTAGTTCTCTTCTTCTTTTTCTCTGTTTTCCTGCTCCTCTTTTCACTTTCACCCTTTTCTTTCTTTTTATCCTTTTTACCTTTTATCTGCTCTTTTAATTAGCGCACTCGCAATTTTATCTTACGTTGTCTTCATCTCCAATAACCAGCTTCTTTTCTTCAGGATACTGTAAATGTTGAAGTCGTGAAGTCTACGGAAAACAATTATCATTGACCAGTCTTCAAGTATAGAACTGCTGTTGATAATTTTACTGCTAATTATTATTTATACTAGTTTTTACTAGTTCAATTTTATCAGCCTGTAGATAAGTTAACCATTTAACACCGAATGTTGCACTGCTTTTCAAAATCACTTACGCTCAATTTCAAAAAACGCTACTTTTCAAAATTCGTAAAACTTTGTCCCTGATTAATGTCCCTGATCTTTCTTGGTCAGGCTCCATTGGCAAAACAGCGAATAATTTATAGATCGGGTTAATATCCCTAGCAAATCTTTGATCTGAAAATAACAATACACCTATGTATAATATATAAATAAATCTTACATCTTTTAGACAATTTTAGAACAAAGTTAAACAGAGAATTTACCCAATATTTCATTCTTTTTCTTCGCATTTTTCTCCTAAAATTAATATTAAAATTTCCATCGATACTTATTTTCCTGTTCTGTTGAAAAACACTGTGAATATTTTCAATGTTCCATCATATTCGTAACGTATATTTGTATCATCCTGAATAATAGAACAATTAACGTCCTAGGAGAGAATGGCGAGAAGAAAATTGAAGGAAATGGTCCAAACTTGTTGCATGCCATCCGGACGCTTCTTTCACCCTCCCACCCTTACCTTCTCATTTCTCTTACATTTCTCCACGGATATTTCTTGGTCTCGTCATGCTAACCAGGAATTTCCAAATGGATCTTCATTTTTTAGATGGCCATTTTTCTCACGTCCATTTTCACGCGTCCTTTTGTTCCTACGTTGCAAGATCCGGCTATGGCGAACGGCTGCTTTGCATTTATACGTCCACTTCCTCGAGAAGCTAATTTTTTATCCTACTACGTTCTATTTTGCTCTACTCTACTTTTTTCTTCTTCTTCGTAATCTCGCCGCGTTCTACTTTCTCGCGTTAATTCTGGATTTACGAGCGTTCGTGCGTCGTGTTGCAAATAGTTGCGAATATTCCGATTCTTTCATCTCGATGCAATATCGATCTTAACGATCAATAACGATCGATCAATAACGTTAGTCACATTTCTTTCCATATAAAATATCCGAGATTTGTAGCGTTAAATAGAAGATTGAGTCAAAATTATTGTATAAGGTATGAGATGTTTTTAATTTTCTTACCGAAAAAAACGTCCTTAATTACCATTTCTAATTGATTCTTTACACCTGCACTGATCATAAAAATGGGTTAATAGATTATTCGCTAATAATAAATTATTAGTAAGTTAAAATCGGTTCAAATTATAGGTCTTGAATCTTATAATTTCCTTTAAAAGATTTGCATGTTTTTGAATATATTAAATATAAATTGTATGGATGATTAAAGAGCGATACATCGTCGAGATATTACCAGCTGTATTTATATATTATTCTACCTTTCATAAGTGATCGTATACTTTCCCTAGCTATAATTACTATTATACCAATTTCTATAATTACCTCGCATGTTACTAAATAAATAAACATCTTACTATAATAGGAAGATATGATTTATTTCAATAGAAACAAGTTCTTTTCTAACGTTAGATCATGCAGCATGACTTTCATGAACCGCTACATCCTCTTTCTTTTAGTTACCATTATCATTTTAATAATATGTACCTGCTATTATTTTAGTAATTTGTGTATAATTACTTCGTACAATGGCAAATAGATAAGTAATCATGCTGTTGTACGAAGATATAATCTCTTTTAATGAAACAAGTTCTTCTGTAAATTTAGTTTAGGTACAGAAACTATCATCAATGACCGGACGTTTCTTTCTTTTTTTTATTTGCAGGGCTGAGAGTCGCAGAGGACCGGAGGAGTTTATTGAATAAATCAAGGTCAAGCGAATGAGAGAGCGACGAGGAGGGCCGAGGCATCGGCCGGGATTCTGTCGTGGCGCAGAAAAATCAAATTAAACAGCCGCTTTTAAGTCGAATTAAAACGAATGCGCTTAATTAAAGCGGCCTGTGCCGCTCAACTAAAGGAGTTTTATTGACGGCGACCGAGTCTCCTTTGTCGGTGCTACCGTGTACCCTTTCATTATTACGTTAAAAGATGGCCACGACTTTTTGGTTTTGCAGCAAATAACGCTCTATTTTTCTCTCCGTTACAGACAGCCCGGTTTTTTCCGATTTTTCAACCCGACTTCTCTGTTTTTCAATGTTTCCTTTCTTTGTGATTTCCAGACGCGTTTCAGGATCCAGCTTCTTCGTAGCCGTGTTTTTGCTCCTCTCATTCTTACGGCTACGTGAATCGGAGATTTTTTGGAAGCGGCAGCATGGTGAAAAAGAGACGAGCGTGTGAAATTAATTTACTGTTTTCATCGTTTCTCTTTGTTAATTGGATTAGAGCGAAAAAAGCGATAGCCCTTTAACATATTTGCTGGCGTTCGCGTATACGTTAGGTCTGTGTAGTTTTATGGAAATTCATATTTTCATAAACCCAATGGAAAATCTGCAATCTAATGGTAGGTAGGACGTTATTTCAATGTTATACAAGTAGCTACTGTATCTTCGTTATTCTCTATATTTTCACTTGCCATGCGCATTTTCCAATTTTTCATCTTCTATAAACGCGTAAAGATCAGCCATACGCGTTAAACGAAAAGCTCGTAACGAAGGTGAAGAAGAAATGTTTTTACTATCGCGATGCATCAAAATCCGCGAAGCAAATGTTTAAATAAAGCAGCTAACACAGTTTGCGCATTATAGTTTTCCATATAGCGCAGCGCAGTTTCTGAACGATTTATTTTAAATTCCATCTTATTTTATTACACTGCCGAAGGGTTAGATGATAAAATAATTCGTTTCATCGTGGCTGTAACGATGCTCGTGGCCCATGGTTTATCGGTCAGAAAAATGTGCAGACCCGTGACAAAAGGAGTCATAACGGAACCGCGTTCGCAAGCCAAAGACGAGCACGTTAACGGTGTCTGAGGTTTCACCGCGCTAAATACACACTTTTTCCCTCTCACTCGTCGCGTTAACGTCGAACCAACCGCGGACGACGACTCTTTTTCTTTTCTCTTACTCGACGATGCTGTCCGCCGTGAAAAGAAGCAGCTACTCCATCGTAGCGATAAAGACGAGAAAGCAAAGAAAAAGCCGCGGTTCTCGTTGCAGAGAAAATCCGAAGAGGATCGACGTAGAAGATGAATAGAAGGCGAGAAGCAGAGGTTCTCCCTTGAAACAGGGGGACAATCTTCCCCTGTTCATTGTGAGAATTTCTAATTGTTCGCCAATGTTCCGGATATGGTAAGGGAATTTTTCTCTGGGAAAATGGCACGTGGCATTATCGGTTACCATATAGCGTATGGATTATCGAGAAATTATAACTTTTTTAAGAAATTTAACAGTTGAAGAGCGTTTTTATTGGGTTGGCAACTAAGTGATTGCGGGTTTTGTCAGTACCACCTAATGACAAAATCCGCAATCACTTAGTTGCCAATAGAAATGAAATTATGTAAATCATTGGCGACATTATGTAATGTTATAGGTTTGATAATAATAGCATCGGTATTAGCAATATTAATAGCTGTTAGTAATAGGATGACGTATTTTAATAGTATAATTGATATTAAAAATAGGGTAAGGGGATTTTTCTTTCGGCAGGGTGGATGCGACTAATTAAGAAATTTAATAGTTGAAGATGCGTAAGTGTCTGGTGTTCTTATCGTGGTTGGCAACTAAGTGATTGCGGATTTTGTCAATACCATCTAATGACAAAATCCGCAATCACTTAGTTGCCAATAGAAACGAAATTATGTAAATCATATTATGTAATGTTATAGGTTTGATAATAATAGCATCGGTATTAGCAATATTAATAGCTGTTAGTAATAGGATGATGTACTTTAACAGTATAATTGATATTAAAAATAGGGTAAGGGGATTTTTCTGTCGGTATGGTGGATGCGACTTTTTGTTAGAGAATTGTGTACGTATCGTGAAAAAATTGCAGGTTTTCTAGGAAATTGGGTGATTTAAGCGTAACGTACAAATCATGCTTTTAGAAATGAAATTATGTAATTATTAGTAATTGTGTAATTATTGCAGGTAATAGTGTAATTACTAGTAATTACATAATTATGCAGGTAATTGCGTAATTAGTAGCGTCATATCATAATGATATTTCAATGATGTACTATTAAAACGATGCCTGTAAGTTAAAGAAGAACTAAATATTAAGAAAAACATAAGAAGCCACTTCTCAATTTGTTCATTTCCTTTCATCTTCCACTTCTTCCATGCTGCTCCTAAAAGATACCGAAAAGTCACAAGCTTCGAACTTCGATCTTATCCCTGAAATCCCTGAAATCAGCGAACTCCGAAAATTTCAGTTACGTATTTCAACTCTTACAAGTCTGCTTAGTTGTACAGCAAGTGAAAATTATATTTCACTGCCAGAAATGTAAAAAGCCATTTCACAAATGATAGCACTAAACTGGCTTACATCGCCATAATCCTCATCTAGCCAATTATCACAAGCATAAAACGGTGACAGTTTCCCACAAATACAAGCAACAAATGAATAACAAAAAAGAAAAAGAAACAAAATAAAAAGAAAAAGAAACTCTGAATCGGGCATAGAACGAGCGCAAACGAGGGAAGAACAATTCTCGCGCCCTTCGTGTGCGGCGAGGTCCGTCCTGCTCGTTTCTTTCTCCTCCGGCTCCTCTTTGCTCGTTTTCTCGCGGCGTCGTCGTCGTCGTCGTCCCTTCTTCCCATTCCATCGTCCTCTTTCTCTTCTCTGCCGGCCGTGATCTCACGAGATTTATTAACACGCGTCGCGCCTCGCGGGGATACGCCGCGCGTTGCGAATTACGGATGGAGCTCGGTCGCGCGCGTTCACGCGCATCACACCGCTCGCCTATATACTTACTTATGTACTTCGCCAGTATTATTTGCACACAATGCGACTTATGAAAAATATCTGTATTAAAGAACCGAGTTTTCGACGTGGACGTCTCATTGTTCAGCGTGGGACGAAGTTAAATCACAGACCAGCAAGCTTTCTTCTTCGATAATGGTTGGGGGGACGATGAGGTGGAGGGTGGGGGATATATAGAGAATTTTTGGTGGATTCGCGTATTCGTGTTAAAGTAACTTTCTTACGTCAAATTTCCTCCAGATTATGTTTTTCTTTTAATTTCTTTCTTTATTTCTCTGTGTATTTTTGAAGGCGTCGATGAATGTGTCATTTATGAGATTTATCAAACAGACAGATTGTCGTACCTACGGTAAAACTCTGTTTATCTGAATTCGTAGTGGGACAAACAGTTTAGGTGTAGATATAATGGAAGTTCGTATATAGCAGGAGCTCGCTAAATTTCTCCCTGCCACCCATTATTTTTCGTTCATACAGGTAATAGGAGTTGGCGCTCGGTTAGTGGGTCAGTGAATTCAACCAGCAAAAGTTCAGTTAATCGGGCATTCACTAAAATTTCCCCCCAATAAATCCAGTTCCACTGTATTGAATAATTAGCGCGAGCTTTGGCGAGCGAAATAGGAAAATCCAATGAAAATTGCATTTAACCAGGAAGTCAATAATCGTATATCGTAACTAGACTGCGGATTTTTATGCATTTACAGGAAATTTGAAAGTGCAAAATTCCGCAGAATGCACGTCATATGAAAAAGTATGTAAAATATCCAAAGCAAAATGCTTCCTGTGATACATGGGAAAAATTTATCTTTTATTAATAAATAATAATAATAAGCACAGTGTAAAATTTCAGTACGAACAAAAACATAATCGTCAATGATTATTAGTCAATTGTTTCTTCGCTCTTGTCTGTGTCATCTATCTAAATGAACTAAGGGAACATTGAGTTTTCTTTACAATTAAAAAACATGGCACGCACATGGTCTTTTACAGGTACATTTTCCTTTTGCATGAATTTGCACCTCGTTAACGCATAAATTTTCTTCTTCTCGGGAAAACCTCGTCTCTTGGCACTCGCAGTGTTTTCTACGAACGCTGTTCGACGTTCCAGCGAGAGAAATTTTCTATTTCTTTGAGTCATTTTTCCCAAAGATAAGAATCTACGTAAACAATCCGCAATGTAATCGTAACAGATTCTGATTTAAAATTATAGTTAGCTAGAAACGGTAAAGAAATTCTGACGATTCGCGAGTCAAGCTCGATAAATTCACGAATCATGGGAAACGACCAATTCTCAGCATCCGGTGACTTCCAATTACGTCGCATTGTGTTCGGCAATCCTCTATGTTCCCGCTTCCGTACGTCAAAGAAGGAGAGGAAAGAAGAAAAAAAAAATAGGAAAGAAAAGAAAAGAGAAAGAGAAAAAAGATTCGATCGTGGTATTAGGAGGCTGACAATGAAGAGAGGGGCCAGACGCTTTGACTGTGTGCGTGTATGCGACTGGAAGTGGGCTAACTTTTGATGCGTTTCTAAATAAGGGTTCGACATACCTTGTGACACATGTCACTCACGCGGGAATCTGCGAATCATCCCGGGACGGGTTTAAAGACAATTCCCTGAGTTTCTCACGCGGAAGAAACTTCACTTGATCCTGTCTTCTTTTTTTCTTCTTCCATTTTTTTCCGTTAAAAACTTGTTATTTCATTACATACAGGTTGTTTCACGGTTTAACAGCCAAACTTTGTACGTGCATTTTTCAGGTATAATGAAGCAGAAACGTTTACGAACACGAATATAGGTCGTTTGGAGCTTTGTTAGAAAGTTAGAACAAAAATATGAGATACAGGGGGAAGAATAAAAAAGGAAATAAAGGACGATATTTTAAGGAAAGGCAATTACGAACCGTTTCAAAATGTTCACTGTTCCTGTGATACTAATAGCGATCAAAGATTAAATTTGTTACCCTATGAAGCTCATTTTGATTTCGTTTTATCCGAACGAAACGACCTAATACTCGTCTGATGTATCTTTCCTTTTTAATTTTGCCCAAACATAAAGGCCCGATGACGTGAAATTGCTGGCTATATCGCGGACTAAAGTATTCCTTTGGTGTTTTTATGGTTGTTACTTTTATTACAACTTTTTAACACAGCCTTCGACAAATGACCTAGTTTTATATGACATTTCTCTCTTGATTATATATATTTACACCTGAACACAACAAGATCGTTAATCACGTGAAATTGTAATCATATTTTTCATGATTTAAACAAGGTGAATGCACCTTTTAATTTGTTAATTTGTTAATATTCATATTTCTTTCGTTCGATATGCTCCAGTATTTTGTGAATTTATAATTCGTGAATTTTTAACGTATATATAAATATTCGTCAATCGAATGTATCGATTTAATAGCACAACATTCTTACCTCAAACGTCAATTTTAAATTCTATGTATACTAAATATACTTTCTTGTTCGATATATCCGTGATATAATTAATCTAACTCGACTAAAATAATAATGTGATAACGTACCATCGTTTGTAATAATCTAGTCTGCACGTAACAACCGTTAATGGCCCCAAACGAGAAGCACCTCTTGAAGTGGCGTCATAAATCGCTGCATCCCTCGCGGAACCCTCGATGGCGACAAATAAATACGCGTAAAACGGGGAGACCAGTCCCTTCTAGTTGTTATACAAACATAAAGGGCGGCTGGAAAGCCGATTCATCAAGAGGAAAACGGAAGTTATCATTAGCCCCGAGTTTCCTGTCGTGAAAATGGTCCTCCTCTTAAACTTTAAGAAACGACTCGAGAACCATAAACGCCCTGATTCTCAGTAATTTAACAACATTCAAACCATAGAGTCTTGTTGAGGTTGAGGTTGACTGATTGAAGAACGAGTGCATGAATTTGTAATAGAAAAGTATATTGAAATAATTAAAGGTATAAGTATAGTGTATAAGTTTATGCTGATTCTTTGTGTTACTAGACAATGGAATGATAGGGAGCACGTTCATATATTTATAGCAAAAGGACATTATCAAAAAAGTTAACTTTATAGCTTCGGTTAGAGGCTACAGGGAACATAAATGGAAATCTTTTTATTAGTTGCTTTGTTCCTAGACCTTGCAACCCAAAATATAATGTATATTCAAGGGTACAATAACATGTACCTCTTCTTATTTAGAGTATTTCTGCGTAGTAGCAGTCTGCAGGTCACGGATATACACAGATAGAAATGTAGTGTTTTTCTTGAAGCAGTTGCTTCAACAAGTCTGAACGAATACGGAAACACGCTATCCAGATTAATAGATAGAATTTGACCAAATCAAAAAGAACTTTTGTGCAAAGAATTAAGCTTAGTATTTAATATAAGACATTTAGCCATAAGATATAAAGTGAAGATATTGATATATTTACGGAAAATTGAAATATGGAAGAGTATGTGAGAAGCACACAATGCCAACGAATAGATAAATAAAGTATCTAAAATGAATTTATTCGTTGCAATATTTAGGCTAAGAGAAAAAGGCAAATCCACATTTCTTAAATCGTACTCGTAAAACTATAAATTTGCATAATACGCGATATGACGGTCACGATGTGAGAGGATAATAAAAGGAAGATATAATGGAAAATACAGAGAAATAAGAGAAGAAAACGGAGCAGAGTATCCAAAGTATATGAGATATAACAAGAATCGATGGACGATAGCGAGATTTAGATGTAACGAGAAAAGAATTAAGAAACTCTGACTAAAAGCAGAGAAGAAGATATTATGACGAAATACATTATGCGGACAAGGGGAAGGAACGATAGAATTGCAGAATGCAGAGAAGCTGAAAAAGAAAGTGAATTAACCAGAAGGATAATTGTGCAGAGACAAGAGCAAGGAAGAAAGTAGATATAAAAAATAGTAAAAAGAAGAAGACATTATGATGAAATACATTATGCGGACAAGGGGAAGAAACGATAGAATTGCAGAATGCAGAGAAGCTGAAAAAGAAAGTGAATTAACCAGAAGGATAATTGTGCAGAGACAAGAGCAAGGAAGAAAGTAGATATAAAAAATAGTAAAAAGAAGAAGACATTATGATGAAATACATTATGCGAACAAGGGGAAGAAACGATAGAATTGCAGAATGCAGAGAAGCTGAAAAAGAAAGTGAATTAACCAGAAGGATAATTGTGCAGAGACAAGAGCAAGGAAGAAAGTAGATATAAAAAATAGTAAAAGGAAGAAGGCAGTAGGCTGAATAGGTTTCGCGAGTATTTTAAGTATCCTAGGTATTGTAATTATTTTTAAAGTATTTCGCTGATATACATTAATTTTGTACGCGAAACCATGTGCCAACCCCCTTTTCAATAGGCAGAAGAATAAAGTTATCTATCCGTCCATCTATCTATAAATTTGCATAAAGATACGCAATCTAAGTGTAACTAATTAACTAGAAGTATTTGATACAGAACTATAATATAATACCTTTGTGATACAAAGTTTGTAAAGTAAAGTAATTACAATGATGTATTGTACACTGTAATAGAATATTGCAATAGTATATTGATTTTATTGGGATCGATAGGGAGCATTGTCTCCTTTAGCGATTTCGTAAAGAACCTTTTGATCTTCCACGGAACATCGTTGCACTTTTTTGTGTCAAGCTTGAGGCCACGATCGTGCTTATCTTTTATCTTAATACACTTAAAGTAACGATATCGTGATAGATTGCAGTGTTTATTTAAATTTACGCTCTTGTCGTATAGAAGCTTGCAGTCTACGTAGTTCTTGGTTGTTAGCCTTTGTTTAACTCGAAAGTTATATAAAAATAATTTAGAGTTAGTCGAAATAATTATGAATCGCAATGGATCGAAGTTTCTTATTTATTCGTTACGGAAATATGTTAAACAAAATATTCTTTAATCATTATTTGTACGAGTAACGTTAAAACGTTTCTTCGCCTCTGTATCTGTGTTTAATGGAATTTAGTTAATTTTAAAAATTGACTTTGTTTATGACCTATACACAGCTTCCTTTGTCACGCAAAATTTTATTCAGGTTTGAAAACCTGCCTTTACACTCTACGTTAGGTAAAATTTCTTTAGTCCTTTCTTTCGAAAGAGAACGCACCAATTTAGTATTTCTCCTCGCCATTATATCATAGATCAGTGATTTTCAGTCTTTCTCATCCCACGGAACTAAACCAATTATTGCTAATATTCTACCAAAATAATATATAAACTGTAAATAAAATATTTACTAAAATTCCGCACCACCAACAAATATACTTTTTACATTTGCTTCGAGACAGGGCATTCACACCGGACGATTATCGTTGCTTTGGCTGTTCTAATTTTTTAATTTAAATCTAAGGAAGAAGAGGTCAGTGTTTCTGAATAAATTCGAGATACAAGTAGTTAAGCAATACAATTAGTAATGCAAATAAATGTTTTAAAAATTCCCGTGGCACCGGCATCAAACGTCTCTAAAAGAAAGATAAAAACCCTACCGGAAGTAGCAGCCTCTAGCTTGACCTTCCGATTATTATCACCAGGGGAAACGGTCATATTTCGTTCCATCCCATCGAAAACCGACAAAACCGCCGAGCGAACGGATGATATCGGTAATCTGGAACAGACCTCGCGCAATCGTCTCGCGTTTCGTTTCGCCGTCGATTTCCAAACGCCTGATAGTTTGTCGATTGATCTGGCCTTTTCCACGGAGGAATTTTAATTTTTCTACGATCGTATTTGGGTCGCAAGCCAAACTTGTCTAAATGTTTCAACGATTCCTGTCCTTCCGGCTCCATTATAATCAAATCGAGAGATCTGTTCATCTCTTTGACTAACTCGATACCTTCCTTGTCGTCTTCATCCTCCTTTGTCGAACATAATCGACAGCAATTCATATTCGATCGAGTAAGAGTAGACGTAGACGGCGTAGATGACATACTCGCTGCATTTTTCTTATTGCCGCCGTCATCGTCTTGCATATAGTTCTTCTCGGTGTTTACAGACACAGCTGGCTTCCGATTCGTTTCCAATTTCCTTGCAGCCGAATCAATTCCAAGCGTTTCTTTTCTCCGTTGCAGACAAAATCTTCGGAAATCGGAGCAGCGAGCTAGCAACTTCTGCATCGACGTTTCTGTTTCTTCGGCGATCCTCCTAAGCAACGCTCCCAACGTTCTCCACGTACCCAATCTTTCCCTCCTCTTAGCGATCGGACGAGATTGTTGTTTTCTTCGGTATCTTCTTCGGTATCCTGTGGTTCCCGCTACGACAGCACCGGCACCAGCACCAGGGATCGTAATAATCCTATTCGAAATACTCTCGTTACCAGCATCTTCGCCATTGGAGCTTGGTAGCTCCGATACACTTCACCAGTGTGAATAAGTTACGACAGAGACAGCGGCAGCTTCTATGGCCAATTGCGAGTTATTACATTCATCATCGTCGTATCGTCGAAGCGGCGATCTCTAGACTCGAGCTGGAGGATTCTTCGGATCTTCTCAACGCGTTTTGCGAATCGAATCGATTGCAGTGAATCGATTCGATGCTCTTCGTGATAACAGGCGCCGCCTTGGTCTCAACGATTCTACTTCTTGCGCTAACTCCACCTTCACCATCGGCGATCGAGAAAATCTTGCCTGTATCTTGATTCTGTGTCAGTGGTACCTGCTGTAACTGCTATTTGCACTTCTCGAAGCGCTGATATCGGTGACTTAAGAAAGCTTATGACCCGATAAGATCGCCGGTTGCGATAACTTCTGATCCGATAAAACCATCAGTTACGCGTAGTTTGCCCGACATCGCCGTCTTGGTCATCGAAAAGGACGATTGATCCTGGTCCGATCGATAGAGGATCTAATCTAACGGTTGCAAATTCGCGACCGATGCCATTGTCGAGGTTGCTCCTAACCGGTCAGCTATAGAAGAAACGATCGAAGATAAGAAAGTTGCCGTGGCAATGGAACGTTAGCAGCGGCGTGGAAAAACGCGCTAACGCAATCGTTTCCGCCGTCGTTGTCGTCTTCGCGACTTTGCTGCGACATCGCGTGAACCAAAAGGTCGACAGCGTCGGTGCTTGTCTCCATCCGAACCAGCGAAGTAGTAGCCGTGGCCGACTGATTCAAGTTCCGTAACTGCTTGATGCGTAGACTGGAAACGGACATGGACTCGTCGTGACAGCTGCTGCTACCGCGCTGTAGCCACTGGTGTCGTTGCTGATGTCGGTATGTTGAAGACTGTCCGCGATGTTACAGGTTTCTAACAACTTGTTCAACGTCTCGTCGAATTGCCTTTCCATGAAAGGATTCCACCGTAGCGACTTAACGTCGATAGATTTAAACGTTTGCTTAATATCTGAAAGCGTGTAACGTTCTTTTGTACATAGGTTTACCTGTTCTTTTTACATCGTTTGGAACTTCTCGCTGACTATTTGGAAGATTCGAAGGTTTTTCTCCGAGTTTCTCATTTTTCTTTCTTCATAAAGCACACTTACGAGGTTTGGAACTGTTTCAATGTTAATAGATATTACGAATTTATATTATTTATTTAATTTTCTAGAAACCACGAATGCTGCATCGTTTAAATGGTACCTTATTTACGTAGATACTTGGTATTTCTTTTAGGACACGACCACTTGATATTATTCCAAATTTCAGTGACATCAGGGTCATCGTGATTAACTAAACGATTAATAATTAAATTAATTCTCCTCATCCGCCGTAATAATTCTTTCTTTAGGCGAAGATTTTTCAGACAGAGAATTGTACAACTCGGAATCTAATTTACTGTGATAAGTCACGTTCAATCTGTCATTGTGCAGTTTGCAAATATCGATTAAAAATTCCCACGCATATTCGATTGCTCTTCTTCTTCAAATAATCAGTAAACGACCAGTTCAACCAGCATTTCAAAATATGTGTGACGATATGTATCTTTATACACGTCGCGTCGTCCAAGTCATTGTGTTCCGCCGGCACGTATGGGCACATCTTTCAACCGAACATGCTGTTTTCAAATTGCTAGATTCTCCTTGCAAAATGTTTTTCGAAATTGGCACATGCCACTGTCTGGCAAGAGTAACGTCGTGTCGTTGTGTGGGACAATGGGACTGGACTTTATCAATGCGTGATTTTCACACCTGAAACATTTTATAGTCTTCGTTTCTCTCGACTAATCACTCACGTCTCTGAGTATTTGAAAAATTAGATTTGGCCTGAGAAACGCCTCGACCAATCGAAGCTTCGAAGTCGAGCTTTCTACGCAATTTAGAAAGATCAGCCGGAACATCAGCGAGATATTGACGTGCAGAGGCGATGCAAAACATACTGTTACATTGTAGTGAGTAACTAGAAATTATAAAATAAATCCAACAGATCTCTGTTGTATCTCTTTCATCACTTTTTTCACGTTGTATCATCGTCGCTCGAAACGTGAACCAAATGGTTCTAAATGCGTAAGAGAACATTGGCCGTGCCACGTGAGCCATTATTTCGCTCGAGACGATGGTTCATTGCGTTTCATGCGCGTCACATGGGTGGCGTGGGTCACCCGGTAGATCCTCGTTCTCATGTCGATACTGTTATCGGCTACTAAAAGATAATCAGCCGACTCGATGCGTCGTACTCGAGAGTGGGCGTGCGACCGGCTGCATCATCGCGGAATTTATTCAGCTGTCCTCAATACCGATGGAATTCAGACTTCATCGACTGAATTGCACGTCGAACGATTTCTCGTTATAAATATCATCGATGTGCCGGTAAGTTCGTTTCAGAGTTAGTTCGTTTTCGCGTGTTTTATGAGTACATAAATCTGTATGATTTCGCTGGAGGAATTATCGAAACGAATCGAAGAGTACAAGAAAGAGACGATTAATGATCCATTCGAAATTAAAATTGATATTTTAGTATCGCGCGTTACAGCATGAGAAAAGCTATCAAACTGCAGCATGATAAAATCAAAGAACCGTAGAAGGATTAAAGACGAAAGATATTGAATTTAAAGCAGAATGATCAAAGTCAGGTTTTTTCCTAAATGGACAAGCGATTAAAATATCAAACGGATTTCACTTTCTTGCGAAATTACGAAATATAGGATTATCGAATAGATCTTAAGTCATTTCCAGTATAAATTACATAAATTGTATTCCGATATCGTGCAATGGCAACGATTAAACCGAATATCCACCATTCTGTTCAATAATTCTCTGCCATCTATTGGATTGTTCAATGCCATCTCTGTTTCTCAGCGAAACAAAATTCGAAAAGAATAAAGCTTCACAAAAGGTTAAGATTTCTATCCGATAACAATAATTTCTCACGTAGAATCTTACGGAATTTAATTTAAGAAAAATTGTACTTAACGAGCATTCAATGTTCTCAGAAAGCTTCATAAACCTTAGAGAACATTTACACTTGTTCTGGATAAAAGTCAATTTTTCCATATGATCCGCTTGTTATCAACCTAACAACACTCTCCTAAGCTTATTAAACAATTTATACTAGTTGATTGTTGGAATAAATTTCGTGTTGTTCGACAGAGTTTTCGGGCTCGTTTTCCAAACATATTTCGATATGACGAGGCGACGTTTGCGTTCTGTTAAACGTTGTCCAAGTGCGATTCGCAGTCGAGCGGACCGCCGTTTTACGTAATCGCGATTAAGCGCGTCCTTGCGGACGTATTTGTCCGGCTCGTCACGCGACACGCGCCATTGCTTCGAGAATTTTCAACGCGCGTCCCGCAGCGGCACGCCGAGCGTAAAAAAAACCGGTTCCGGCGGCGGCTCGCCTCGAAAGTCCAAGCCACGCCGTGAAATATATCGCCGATTCGAGATTCCGGCCTTCCTCCCGTCTAGGAATATTAATTCCTCCTCTTTATTCCCTTCTTCCGCCTGTTTCTTACCTTCCCTTTTTTTTCTCCCTTTATGCGTTTTATTCCTCTCGTTACGGAAGTCGGATTATCGGGAACTGGATGATGAAAATTAATCGTTTATTGACTTTGCAAGATGAAAAGTTGATCATTGTGAATGAGACAGCGAACTATCGACATCGTCAGATGAATAATTAACGCTAGGAGTATTGGAATTTCCACTTGCCTTTCTTACAAATATCCTGTCTCGTAGCTAAAAATGTAGGCTGCGAATTAATTTGAGGAAATGTGGCGCTGTCTTTAATATACGGACGGGTTTCCTCGATCTTTTGAAGCTGTAAAGTAGTAAACGGTAGTAATAAAATAGTATTCTTTTCAATATTTGTTCGTTGATTACCTCTGCACGATTAATGTTTCATTATGGCGTTAAGTTAATCGACGTATAAATTTTAATTTCATTCAAAGAAGTATTCGCTCAAAAGAAACAGCGGAGAGAGAAATATTTGAGAATGAAAAATTTTGGTATTTCTTTAGGAAATTGTAAGCAACCTGTGGAAATTAAAAAATATCCCAATGACTTCAACGATCCATCCAATACGTTTGCGGTCGAGTAGGGTCCCCTTAGCTAACCGATCAAAATTTCTTTTATTTTTCGTTTCTGCAACATTGTTTAATATCTATTTGCTACGTTATTCATTGATAGTACGTGAAATAACGATGTACGCGAATAACTTAGCGATTACGAGTACGATTACGTGTAACAGATATTTATTAACTTATCAAAATTTCGGAACACGAGTTCGTCAGACGTATAAAAAGTTTTCCAAGAAAGGATGATAAAGCTAAACTACGGGGAAACACTCGTAAAACACGCGTTATAATTCCAATCAGCTTCGAACACACTTTTACAAGACCTATCCGTTCCAACGTATGTACATATATCTACATCGAAAGCTGCTTGCTTTACACGTTTTCTTCATTCGCTAAACAGATTACAGTCAAAGTTTTGATGCTTTTTTTTCTTTAATTGTAACTTGGTACGATAACACTAAGAAAACTGGCGGTTATTAATTGCGATAGTGTCTGTATGGAAACCTCGTGGGTCACTACAGTAAAGGGTGTTTGGAAATTTATGCAGGAATCTCGACCGCATTCCGTCAACATGGCGAGCGTAGAACGTGATCTAGCGAAGTTTCGTCTTGGTTCTTCGATTCTTCGTACGATCGTGCTTAAACAAAATTGAGAATCTTCGTTTTCCTAATTAGAACGCGTTTCCGAAGTAAATTCTTGTACTTAACAGATCGGATATTTTATATTTAAATAAGCATTCTTCGGTGTAATCTCTTCGTGATACAGATTTGAAGATATGTTATAGTAATTGCTGTTCGTTTTTAGAAAATGAATTTTAGATCGACGATTCTTACGATTATCAGATTACTTTTCCGGCAGATATATCATGCGACGTTGTTCGATTTATCGCTCTGAGAATCGGCAAATTGCATTTTTAGGAGATATATTGCTTAGTTTGAGAGGTAAATATTTGGAAGACCAGGTGCCTGATCTATGTGGCCAATAAAATGGAAATTTAGTTTTTACACGTTTCGCGTGAACTGCGAAAACCTACGTATCTGACAATATAAAACAGTTGCGAAGCTTTCCAGTTCTGTCGCCGTTATAAACGAATTTTCAACGTTCAACTTGCACATGTAAAATTTTATGAAATATTTCGCGCCGTAGCAACGAATAAATTCAACGCACCATTAATATTTCACGCACTGAGAGCGAACAATATTGAGCGCAACGCGCGCACTGTAACTGCAATAAATATCCATCGCGTTGTATTACCATACACGAACGACCGAATTTTTTCAGCAATAAAATAACCGGTAAAAGATCGAAGCTTAACAAAAATTAAATCTACTGTAGGACATCGATAACTCGAACCTCTATGACTCGAGAGCGAAGCTCTCTAAGTCGAAATATAAACTTTCTCTATGTCGAATTATTTTCTCCACGTTTAAATGCGTTATCTTATTCGCCGAATTTAGAGAAGCTGAAGCTATGCAAATCGAAGTTCGCATTTGTAAGTTAACGTGTCCCTCCTTTTTTTGCACGAAAACTATGTACACATTGTCTTTCGTCGCGTCTTTGCTCTTGCTGCTGATCAAACTGATCGCCTTTTGTCAGTCGAGTGAAAAGCGTAATCGTTTGATTTGTTACGCGCCTCTACGTCTTTGAATATTTATAGACCGGGAAACCTAATCTATCTATGAAGCCTCTGTAAGTGGAATTTGAATACGAATAGCTTCGATAGGTCGATAGCAATCCGTAACTCGAAGATTTCAATTCTTCCCTTGAGATTTGAATTATTGTATCAATTATATTATTTTCTGATATTATCACATGTTCTTCAAATTTATATATAAGAAGAATTCGAGCTGATCAACTGCAATTTTTATGGAACTATCAGTTTCAAAATATAATTGAAGGATATAAACGTTAATCGGTGTATGTAAATTTTTCATTAAGAATCGCTTACGTCGTGTGAATAAATTTTCCTTCTGAGAATTTCCAGTTCGTGGAACTGTTCGGTTATTATAGCTTAGGCTCCTCATACGAAATGTAATAAGTGACCAAGATTATCAGGAAAAGGATTAATTCATCAGAACTTTATATTCGTCTAAAATTAGGATTTCAAATATTTGTAGAATCTATTTGCAGGAATTACAGAAGTATAATAAATTGATCATATCTATGTCGATATTCATACAGTTCCCTTATTTAAATTCTACTGACAAGCTTGCGATGAATTAAATAAACAATTTCGAGAATCTAAATTAGAAAGACGGTTACGACGTTACAACAACGAAATACGATATTCGCATGAATACTAAGATTAACCAAAGCAGCGATCGAAAGATGCAACGGATATAGACGTGAAATACAAAAGATCGCAAATATAATATTGAACGTATGAGTTCAATATATCAAACGTATGTAATTCGTTTGTATGAAATAACAGTCTTTTCGATAATTTTCTAATGATTTTCCACGAGTATAAAACTAATAAAATTGAAACTGAGGATACGGAACTATAATCAACAAATCGTAATTTGCGCATGAAATACTAGGAATTGTAACCGGCATAAACTTCAAAGTTTTTTACAGGCTACGTATAATACCTACAAAAATTCTTCAATTTGCAGCAAACACATGAAAAATTATTGCCAATACAAGCGTGAAATCGTTCTTTTCGCACACGTAACCAAGCTTCGTTTCATCGATCATGCTTCCAATTACTCGAGATTAAAAATCGCACGACAACAAGGAAAAAAGATGGATGAAATACACACGGGGAGAAACGGTTTTAGGGGGATCGAGACGGAGTGAAGAAGGCGAGAAACGTTGCAGGGGGCGCGATCGATATCCCGACATTCTGGCCCACGCGTGAAATCAATGCCTGTTGGCGTCGCTGAGGGCTGGTCACCATATTGCGGCCGATGGAATCACGGATGAGCTTGGAAAAGATTCGATTATGTCTCTGTGATAGCATATATAATGCCATAAGTAACTAAGTAATTATTAGACTGCGGACATTTATGCAAATTTGTATTTTTATAAATACGATTCAAAAAATGGTACCTGGGTAGAGAGAAGCTTCGCTAAATATCAGATATACAGTGTAGATATTAGGAAAGGTATGATAAATATCGCAGACTTTATATATTTCTGTAGATCGTGCGCGTTCTCAGTATATTTGAGCCTTTACGTTTCGTATAAATACAAGAAAACTCGCAGTCTAGTAATTATAATCATTTATTTGCCAACTATAGTCGAGAAATTCTATCGTTTCTCTGCAACTATGAGAACAACGCACTTGTACCTTGTATTTTTATAAATACGATTCAAAAAATGGTACCTGGGTAGAAAGAAGCTTCGCTAAATATCAGATATACAGTGTAGATATTAGGAAAGGTATGATGAATATCGCAGACTTTATATATTTTTGTAGATGGTGCGCGTTCTCAGTATATTTGAGCCTTTACGTTTCGTATAAATGCAAGAAAACTCGCAGTCTAGTAATTATAATCATTTATTTGCCAACTATAGTCGAGAAATTCTATCGTTTCTCTGCAACTATGAGAACAACGCACTTGTACCTTGTATTTTTATAAATACGATTCAAAAAATGGTACCTGGGTAGAAAGAATTTTTGCTAAATATTAGATATACAGTGTAGATATTAGGAAAGGTATGATGAATATCGCAGACTTTATATATTTTTGTAGATGGTGCGCGTTCTCAGTATATTTGAGCCTTTACGTTTCGTATAAATACAAGAAAATTCGCAGTCTAGTAATTATAATTATTTATTTGTCAACTATAGTCGAGAAATTCTATCGTTTCTCTACAACTATGAGAACAACGCACCTCTCACTTCTTTTCAATATTTCAAAAAATCTTCATTCCAGGATAAAGAATATACTATTTACCTTCTGCGATAAATTCGGATAAATGAAAATTGTAATATAGTACGATGTTAAATTCTCTTCTTTTTTTTCCGGATGTTTCAGCCATATTAAACGTAACAAAGTGGAGAACGGTACGTCGAAATTGCATTACACGTACAATTGCAAAAGAAACACGACCGAAAGCTTCACGCAGAGGCGCAAGTTCGTAAATTCCCGCTTTATCGTAACAAGGCGGAAAAATGAATCGATGAATCGTCGTGGGCTCACGTATTTCGTCGTATCGGCTTCCACAAATCGCCGGGCGCGTCGTTCGATTGATAAAAGCAGGAACGGTTCCCCGGGCTGGTTTATTAAGATCGCGGTACGATATTTACGGGGTGACTCAAGGCGATCGAGGAGGCGTAATCGAGGCCTCGAAGACTCGTCGAACGCGTTACTTTCCGATAAGCTGGCGAACCGTTTCACGAGGTCGTGAATCTGTGATCATCGATAACCGGCTGATACGCTGTAATTTCTTTCCAGTTCTAATAATAACACGAAGTTGGTGCAGCCAAAATGTCGTTTTTTTAACGTCACAAATTATCATGCTGATGCCACGCCTTAAATTTCATTCGATGCTCAATTTCTGTAAGTCATGGTAATCATTCTTCAAGGATGAATTTATTAAGCTCGAAGAATATATATTCTTTTCTTTTTATTTTTCTTCTGTCCCTTTTCTGCACTTTTGTTATATTTTCCCTTTGGTAGATATTTTTTACTTTTTTTATCGTATTTAAAGGTGACAGGTAATATTGAGAAATATTTTGGGAAAATAACGTATAAGTATCTACACTGTATGTTTGTAAAACATTTGACTGTTTTATACTAACCGATAGTTTCTGAATAAATTATTGGAATTATAATATCAAATTATTTTCAATGTTCGAATTTACCAAATTACCGCATTAATATTCTGTAATATCGATGAATAATTCTTGTTCGAATCAACAAATGAAACGATTGTTCTTCGATTATTGAAACGCCGGAGTAATAAAATGAAACTAATTGTCGTATTAAATAACAGTTTCAAGTAAAATCACCAATTCACATTCTATTATTCGTTCACTCGATTACATGTCGTCGATTTTCCACTTTCTACTGTTTTTTAACATTCGCGTGAACAATATCTGAAGCCTCAACTTTAAAATAATAAAGGTGCTTCTAAATTTACATTTTTATTAAATTTTTCATTTTCGTTGTGAAACTTATTTATTAAACCAGTGCTTTATTGTGGATATTTCCCCCACCCATTTATAAATGCATGAAAATTCGCAGTCTAATCATTGCGCAATAACTGGCAAAAGTATTCGTACACTTGTACGCATCTTTTATGAACACATTATCTGTATTATACTAAACATTTTGAAATGTTATTAGCACTGTAATGACATCCAATTATCAGGACTTTATTGGTAAAATGTTTGACGACCCTAAAAGTGTATATAAAAGTTACAAGATGCTTAGTACCTGTAGTATAAATATATTTTGCAGAGATCGTAAAAATATTTGAACAGGCAATCATGCACGATATTAATAAGTCTCGGTCTGTTCAGTGGAACGTCCTTAAACACCTGTTATATGCTGAAGGTAGCAATCCCTACTGTATATACTAATATTAATTATTAGTGTACTAATTTCTTATTAATTACAAGCTTGCAGTTAATGCAAAATCTCCAACACAATATTTTTATATCGCACTCAAATTTTGCCTATATAATGATAGTTGCCTTTCATTATAGTGATAGGTAATCAAATTTCAGAATATTTTAACTAACGTTACAAGGTACGCATTTTTTTGCACGAATCGTACTATTTAGACGTATTCTAGTCGAATGTAACGTTTATCTAATCGTTTTTCGGTTTTAAAAAGATGACCCACTTCGGACCGATACGACCGGGCTGTAAGGATTCGAAAAAATTTCGCATTGGTTCGAGGAGACTGAAGACTTTCCTTGAAATATCTGCTTAATTAACGTGCACGATAAAATAATAAAATACACACGAAAAAGTTTTCTATGACAAGTGAACAAATACTTTTCGAGCCACTTCCAGATACCCATTTCCACTTTTTTTGTTTTTTAATTTAATTCTCCTATAAATCGAGAGTATTTAATGTCTTCACATTCTTCAACTTGTCTATCTAGTACTCTGATAAGTGACGTCGATTTGTTTCCAACCTTTCTCTTCATTACTCGCTTCCGGTTTACCAGCATTTTCCTTGATCACAGTTAATCATCGCGGGGCTCTTTCATCGTAGCCAGCACCGACGCGAAAGAGGTCTCGAAATAACGTGTCGTGACCTCGATACGCTGAACGGCCTCCAGATTCGCTGGTTGGCTCATGGCCCGATTTTCCTTCCGATATCTTTCCGCTGCACCCTCGAAAACCACCCCGCGCTGTTGTTCGTTATACGTTCGCTGGGACGATGCTTTTATTCTGAATAATTCGCAGGCTTGAATTTTGTCGATGATTTTGAGCGCTTCTTAAGACGTAGGCTGGCTGTTAGGAATTTTCCTTAGGAGTTGGAAAGGCTCCAAAATTAATTGTCAATAAAGTTTTGGCTGAAACGGTTATGAATGAACTGCGAATGCGTATACATTTATGAGAAATTTAAAAATACAATAATATGCAGAATGCATGTGATGCGCAAAATTATTTAAAGTAAAATATCTATTAGAATATTTAAAAGGCGAAACAAGTGTCTATTTGGGTTCTAGGATATTTCTTCAAAATATGAATTTGGCAAACAAAGTTTGCATAAATATGCTCGATCTAATTATAAGATAAGAAATAGATATAGTACATTGAAATGATTCTAGAGTATATCGATTAAAAATATGTGAATACTACTTATAGCATCCAGAGACTAAGAGGATGAAAAATCACTTGTAAACGTAAAAATTTAATATACATGCTATGACTAATGTATTAAGCAAGAGATTTATAATCGCATTTCCACGATGCAGTGGTTGACAGATCATTGTCATATTTTTTTATTTCATAGCTTTCATTTCACCAATTATTTGATATCTGTTCTGTTCTACTTCTATAAGAATTCTATATAGATTTTATGCCGGTTCAAAACTGTCGTTAAATTAGTTCGATACTCGTTGTTTTCGGTAAAACAATTTTCCGTTAGTAAAGGTTAGGGAGAAATACATTTATTTTCAGAAATGATGCGAATATTACTGGCATTAGCAGTAGTGAATAAAATGAACTGAATGCACTAAAAAATGTAGCAAAATATAATTGATATACTAAATGTATTAAAGAAGAGATTAAGTAGCTCACAGAATTATTTCTTTGAATTTAAAGCTTCACGCGCCGAGTAATCGGAAAGAGTTTGCATTAAACGGAACTTTCTTCTCCAAAATCTTTTTTAAAATAAACTGTTTTTCTAATAAAATGTTTAGGGAAAAATATTAAATAGGACACCTAATCCCTTTAACATCGGATTCTATGTAGTTACGAACGGTTTAATGGTTTAATTTCGCGTAATCACGTCGCGATATGTCGGACATTAAAATCTTCTTCACAGAAAATTCGGAACAAGTGCCGGCGAAATGGATAAATGAAGCTTTCAGTGCTACAGATTTATATGCCGCCGGTGAAACATCATTAACGTGAAGTATGAGGCATGGACGTGCGTTTTTAAAACGCTGGAAAGTATTTTGTCTGCTTTACCTTTGCACCTCGCTGTTTTTAATGAAATTTTCGAATTTGGTGTAAGCTATGACTTTTTAATAAATTCGTCAATATACTAGCATCGCACAGATAATAAATTAAGGTCGAGGAAATTTTCGTACATGTTGTAAAATATCTGAGAGGAGCGCTAAATTATATCGCTTTGATACTGAACATTCTAAAAAATAATCCAAGAAATATCAAAAAGTCTAGAGAATAGTGGTTGTATGTCCAAAGTATCGAAGTTCGTAGATATTTTGTTAATAAAATATTTCCAAACATGTTAAGATTGTTAAAAATTTCATTTCACCACAATTATCTCACGACACACATCAACGATAGACTACGTTACACGGTTACTGTTTTTAATTACTTCCGCTTTAATTTCGTTATTTCTATTTTCAATTAGAAGTAACTTGTACACTGTGCATTGTGCAAAATTTTTCTACAAAAAATTCAATGCAAAAAAAGAAGCGAATGTTTCCGCCCGGGATCGAACCGGGGACCTTCCGCGTGTTAGGCGGATGTGATAACCACTACACCACGGAAACACGCTTGTGTATCAATTTTTCAATACCTCTCTTCAGCAGAATATTAAATTTTCATTTAAAAAATTTCTTAAATCTATTTGTTACTTGATCGTATATGACTCTGACCTTAATTCGAGAATTAAAACTACATTATACTATGAAATATAGGCTGCAAATTTTTAAAGAGTGTAAGTCATGAATATCATATTAAAAATCAGATATGAACAAATAATGGTAAATATTTACTGAAATTACTTTTACTATAATAAATGAATATGGAGAAATATCGATAAAATAGTGACTTAAAGCTAAAATTTTAGGCGGCCGTGGTAAATATAGCAGACAATGATGTTGATCGTATTTTAAAATTACACTACAATCAACTAAAGATACTAAAAAATAAAAAAAATGTTTCCGCCCGGGATCGAACCGGGGACCTTCCGCGTGTTAGGCGGATGTGATAACCACTACACCACGGAAACCTGATGCTGATAGTTCACTAGAGACAGTCCAGGATTTTGCATTTATTTAAATTTATTTATCAATCATTTATTTTTCATTTTCTTTTTATAGCTAAAATTTAATGAAGTAAATATAAAGACGCTTCCGGTATATATAAAATAATTGTAGGAAACTACTAATCACGATCAATTAGTTCCCTAGTTTCTTTTTAGTGATTTTTTTTTCTTAAACGAAGTAAAGTACGACGCTATTGTAAAATATGAGCAATGTCCTTTTTTAATGTACAGATAAATATTTATCTGAACGCGTGAAATTCATAACATGCACTATTGGTTTTTATGTATAAAAGATTGATATGGATTTATGTATAAAAGATTAGATTAAAATTCTTTTTCATATACCATGAAATGATCTTTAATATCGTTTGAAACCGTATTTGTGAGCTTCCGTCAAGGAATGTGTGCAGTGTAGTATAAAACTGAATTACAAATTCTAACGCGCTTATGGTACAGACATAACCTCCAAATTCTACAATGATCCTGTAACTAAACTTTGTGGGTATTTATGACATAAAGTACCAATTGTTCTGAAGAACATGATTGCGTATCAAGATCATAAAATACATACGTATCATTTTTAGAAAATCAAGCAGCTAGAATTTTAATAATTTCGCAATTCTTTCTTTCGCTTCAATTTTTCCTGTGTAGTCATCTGATTGAATTATATGTACCGGTATGTTAAGTATATTTTTACCAAAATTTATATGCACACATAGCGGTAGCGAATATAATACAGTTATAAAATAATTACTAAATAATATCCCTATTTCCTATTTGACAGAGCATTGCCTCTGTACTGTAAAAATCTATGAGTGAATATAATTGATAACATCTCCTCGTCTTTAATATTTATTTTCAACGCGTCAACTTAAAAATTATAAGCAACATTGTACAAGAAAATAACGTACTTTTTATCAAGAAATTCAGATGACTCTAAGCAACATACGTTGCGATATACTAAATTCGTGATACCCAAACATAATCTGTCCGCTTTTTACATGTAATTTTCTTCTTCCCACTAAAACGACACCGTGTAACATAATTTGTAATTATATGTAATAAGCCAAATAAAATGAAAATAAATAAATAAATATACTATACTACCTGTAGTATAATAATTCTACTACAAAGTGTACTATATTTAATACAACCAACACGTTTTTATCCAATTCTTACATATAATTCGTCTCTTTGCAGTCTTATTCCCACGCGTTAGGACAGTCCCATATAGCACAGTTTTGGAGTAGCTACCTGCGAATAGCGAAAGGGTTAATCGAAATCGGCGCTGGAAGGAAGCCGCGTGTCATTCGACGCACAGCAGCATCGTAAATCGAAGATCCACCCGGCGGCCGACCAATCAGCGCCGCGCACCAAATCACCGACACACACGTCGGTGGACCAGCACCGCGTCCTGTTCCTCTGATCCTTTCACGGGCCTTCTATTGTCCTTGACGAGCCTCCACTCCCACGCGTTCTTCGCGCTCTCGTCCCGAAAACCTGGCGTATCCTGTCCCCACCCCATCCTCCTGCCTATCCATGGGAGCCATCGCGATCCTTCGACTCGCTGTACAAGGATCTTACCAGCGGAAGGACGAAAATCTGCCACGTCTCTGGTCTCCTGGTAAATATTGACTCGCGCTCCACCGACTTGCTCGATTTTCCTCGTATTACGCGCTGTATGTATACGTACGTGGAAACGATACAATGGCACACGAAAATATTTGAGCATTTGCTATAAAACAATTTTATGTATAATAACATCATACGTATTATGTAAAGTAATTAGGAATTTCGTTAGTATTGTAACGTAACACGATTGTTACGACTGGATCGTGGATTTTTGTGCAAATTAATATCTTTGGAAATGTAATTAAAAACGTAGAACCTCGGTAGGTAATTGTTTTAACTACCAAGTATTATGAAGAACGCTATACTTTGGATGTTCTACGTATCTTTTTACATGTGCAATTTTGCACTTTCAGATTTCCTATAAATGCAGAAAGATCTGTGGTTTAATCAAGATTATGTTAGTCAGATTTAAAACCAATCTGAAGTTCCAAGATATTTATGACAAGTATTTAGTAAAGGGTTAATAACGTGAATAGCTGTTGAAGACCTCGCCGAATGTTGAGGCTTATTAATTGACTGGTTGAATACTTTTGTGAGCTCTGTAAAACGTATATAAATACTTGCACTAAATATCAAGTAGCTTATATAAGTACATATTTTCAGATTAGTTTCTAATTTGATCAAATCATGATAGTGAGATCTGATTACAGTACCAATGAGATTTCAAATTATTTCGTAAAACACACATAATATATTCGTGAAAAGTTTTGTATAAGAATTTTTCGCAGTCTCTATGCTCTAAAATAGTTTAAAACAGAACTTCACATCTGACAGTGTATTCAAGTTTCACCTTTTCACATTAAATCGTTTCATCCCAATCATCGACAAATAGCAGCCCGCATCATACCCGAAAGAATCTTCTAAAGTATAAATCTTCCAATATTTTGAAACAATCCAACGGAACGCGTCTCAACCACTCCTCATCAAAGGAGGCTTGAAATTTCGTACGAAGAATCAACAACTCGTGCGAATGAAAAGGGTGCAAAGGAGATAAAAAGGTTGTGCGGGGGTGATATAAGCGCCGGTGGCAAACGACTCGCAACAGTCGATAAACAGAAGAGCTCGGACCACTGTTGAAGAGTGTCGGACCACCCTCCTGGCTAGCGTGAAAGCTCCGTAAAGCCCAATGACATAAAACGTAACAGGATTGACGGGCCAAGCCGCCTTTGGGGTTGGATCACGAGGAATTCACGGTGAAGCAGACCGCGTTATTAACCAACCACGGCGAGGCTAACTCCCAGTTACGTTATTCCACGATCGATGCCTTAGCACTATAGTGATTAGTGACCCGAAAGTGACTCATTTTGAGTTCAGAAACTATGTAATGTAATTGGTATTCTGGGCAGGTAACTATACCGATTTAATGGTAAATTGTTGATTTCGAATTTCTGATAGCGAATATGAATCAGAGAAGATTATTATTACTTACTGGAACTATATGTTTATTTATTTATTACCAGTGTCACTGTTTTAAATTAATTGATAGAAGGATTATTCTTACACATTTTTTGTATAGATGCTTGTTTGGAAATAGTATCTTGTAATTGTTGCATATTGTATCTGTTTTAAAAAAAGCTGCACAGAATTTTAAGTGAAAGTCATTTACCACTTGGTGATTTAATTTAATTATCGATTTCGATAAATATTTATATAGACTGGTTATAGATTGATTAAAATATGAAAATTCCATTAGTGAGTACATTGTTTTCTGCTCCTTTTCCATGAATAATTCTTCAGTTTCTCAGACGATTTACGAACCTACCGATTCCGGACGAGGAAACATTTTCGATCACAGGAAAGTAAAACGAATCTCGAGCCTCTCCTCGAACGTTCTCAGCAAAGAATCGAAATTCGCACTACCCTTAATAGATTCAGTTTACACCACGTTAAAATAAATCATATCAATGATTCTAACATTTTCTGCTATATTTCATATGGAATTCACATTCCTTTCTATTAAATCACTTCTAATTTTTCGGACATTTAAATCATTAACTGCCTCAACTCTCCAAATAGTTTTATTTCGTTTTCACGGCAATATTACTCCATGAAGCTATTCCATTCGGATATTTACGTGGCAGTTCGTTTTGGATGGCCGGGTGTCGGGGAAGAAAAGCCACGTCGCGCGAGAACAAAGTGGCTTCGTTAGATGCAAATCACTTTTGGAACCGTTCCAAGTAACGAACGAGGGAGAAAAAGAGACAGAGACAGAGGAGCAACCGGGATAAAAGGCGGTATTTCCGCTCGACAAATTCGTGTGGCGACTCGCGGAGCAGAATCGTAGGATGCCGCGGACGCCTTCGATCCACGGGATCCGAAACGCTGGATCCCCGGCGTCCATTTGGAAATTGATTTCGAGGCTGTCAGCCGGCCTGGAATCCCATCGTTTCGTCGTCGACGGAATTCGACCGCTCTGGGATGCTTGAATTCGAACTCTGTCGAGTATGATACGCGAAGCTTGCCGAGCTAATCGTTCAACGTTGTATTTAACGTGATTATTTGAGAAATGGGTTAGGATTTTACGGAGATATTTAATCTTTTAAATGGTAAAAATTCATTTAGATCATATCTTACTGTTTGTTGGTTACCATCTTTTTTCCAATTGTATCTCCGTTGACATATCTGTTAGTTTCATTATTAATTCGAAATTAACGCTACAGATGTCAATCGATAGACTGCAGAAGCTTGTGTATTTCTGGAGAATTCCAATGTATAGAAATCTATAAAATACACGCGATATGCAAGAATACTCAAGAATACTCAAGAATACTACATAAAATACTCAAAGTAGAGAGTTTATTGTAATATCTAGTAGGTGGAACAAATTTTGATTTACGTTCCATTTCTTTAGTAATATTCATAAAGATATAAAATTACAACAGTTTGCAGCCTGTTAATGACAATATCCTTTACTTCCATACAATTTTTTTTTACTAAAAAGTTGTCTGGGATAGCGAAATTCTAAATTGATCTCTTTCCGAATTTTTGGACTATATAAAATATAAAATACGCAGCGATCTCAAATTTTCGCTGGTCGTGTATCTTTTGAATTTTGCATTGAAGCAATGCTCTTCTTTTATACATGCTTTTGTATTTTACATTACTTAGACAGTTGCATTCTAAACACCATCACAATTACGAATGTCCCAACAAATTCGTACAAACTTGAGAAGAAAATTACTGCTCGAACGTTTAGGTTAATGCGGAAACACTGGAATTTGTGCAAGAATCAGGAAAATGATGGATATCGACATATTATATAATAAAAATTGAAAGAAACGGGGATACGAGTGTAGGTTTGTAAATGTTTTATCAACAAGTTACATATAACAAAAATATATACATAATACATAAATGAAGTTATTAGATAACATTATCTTATCTATAGAACAGTCGTACATGTCTAATAGAGATAACATACGACGATTTCTACAATGAGATTTTAAAATCAACAAACCTATCAAATAATGACACATTTTTAATATCTTCCTGTTTTATAATTACTGAAAATATTAACAGAAACATTTAACAAGATTATTTCTCGATTCTTTTATTCAGATATAGACACAGCTGCATAGAATTATCATTTCCGGTGTATCATTTTAATTGTAACTTATATTCTATAGATATATAAGTCGAGAGTTTTACAATTAAATCATCATTAGAATATCAGTGAGTTATAAATTTCAAATACTTCGAAATATTCGCGTACACTTTCCGCTTCTCTTTGTTGAAAGCGGTATATGATCTAGAAAAATGGTGGAATGGCGTAGATGTTTCTACGAAAGAGTGGTTCTCGAGCAACCACGTGAATATTGAAAGACCCAAGAAGGTTGTGGCGGACTGCGGAGGCGGATCATGGAAAAAAGACGCGAGGAACAGAGAAGAGGTAACCAAGAGTCGTGACAGTGTCGTAGCATGTGGTGAAAGACACGATAGGAATCAGCTAAGATCAAATATTCCTCCCTGGAATACTATTTAAATTGTATCAGGCTCTGTTTTTATTATTCCAATAGTTATTTGCGAATTTCGATATTGGAATCGATCGATCTTCTGTGAAGTCTGAACTATCTTTCAAAATATACTTCAACAGTTCTATCTGAATTAGTATCTAAGAATTTCTAATCTTTTTAAACTGTGATGAATTAATTAATTCTTGCCATTCGCACAAAATACAATACAAACGCCACATATTGGAATAAAGAAAAACGACGAACAATAAAAACCTCAAAAACTGTGAATATTTATGTATTTATGGCAAATATAAATGTGCAAAAATATACAGAACGTTTGAAACAAAGTACTCGTGTTACAATCTTTAGAAGGTGAAACAAATTTCTATTTACATTGCATTCCCTTAATCGCGTCCATAAAACTATAAATCCTCATAAATCTAATCATCATAATCTACCACAATAATCATCGTGATTTAAGCACTGTGATCATAACAACCATCATAATTCGCCTAAATCCACAGGCTAATCATCGCACATCTAAAAAATCTATATTTCATTCGTTAGTCAAAATCCTATAAACAATTATCCGTATCTCTGTTCAAAATTACAAAACCATTCAAGAGAGCTCGACAACAGGCTGATAAAGTGCGAACCGAGTACGGAAAGGCCACCGGAAGTGTTACGCCACTGGCAGAAGAGCGGCCGGCTTCAAGGAGACTCATTAAAACCGTGCACCACTGGCAGATTTTTCCCCGAGAAAATGAGAGACAGAAAGAGGAAGGGAGCAAGAGAAAACAGGCAAGGTGAAGGGTGCAGTCGGCGGACCACGAAAGATCGCCGGCAAAGGAGCCAACCCGGAACGAAAAGAGAAACCTCGATGAAACGAAGAGAGAAAGATAGAAGTTGTCGCGAATAAACCGGCTTCGGTAATCCTAGATTAAGATCAGTGACGTTCGCGACACTTTCCATCGACTTAACCACACTTCGACTAGTTTTCTCGACTGGTTGACGATGGTTCACGATTCTTTGGGATCGATGTGCTTCGCGAACGATCGTCCGGCTTCGATTATGATGAGCGTAGCTGCTCGTTAGCAGCTCGTTAGCTTCGCTTCCCACCGGAAAATCCTTAATTACTGCGATCGAAAGCGACTAGCGCTGATTCTTCTCATCTTTGGATACCGCGACCCCGTTTTAATGGCAAGATTCCGGTTTGAAGTGCCTCTTTGGGAACAATTGGTAGTATATTAAGGGAATGTATGTTCTGAAGATATCTAATTGTAAGAATTAGTTAAGATTGAGGTGTCAAATTGACATGTGATGTATGCAAATGTTGTTTTTTACGCGATGTATAATCAAGAGTTTTAGGGTGACAGAAATGACTATTTTTTATTTTATTTTAATAGGTACTTATTAATTGACGTATTGTTTATTTGGAAGCTATGAATTTTTAGCCGCTGGATAAAATTTTTATTTGTTTTTGATGCCTGGCGCGGAACGTATTCGTTACGTGACATTTAACTATGCAAGACTACTGGTAGCATTGAAATTCAACGCAAGAACGTCAATAAAAATAAAAATACCTTGAAATCATACACATTCGACCACAATAGAAGTATTCATATATAGCGTGCTCGAGTCTAAACTATAAATGCGAATTAATCGTAAACTACCTGCTATATGGAAAAAATATCCAAACAGGAACTGAATGATTTCATCAATGAATTAGTTTAAATCGTAATAATAACACGTAGAGAATCTAACACGTAGAGATTATACGAAAGTAAGATAAGTTTTCTCAAGTCTTAATTTTCCTAATGAATATCATCATATACATACGTATACTTGACAAACCTATTAAATCATTCATTCACACATTCCAAAACATTCATAATAATAAGTAAAATAAAAAATTCCAACACGAAAATCTCTTATACCAATATAAAATGTTACATTACAAACAAATACCTTGTAATAACACACACTCAATCATAATAACAGCATTCACACAATCTTCGATTCACCAAATTTCCTGCGATACACAAAATTCTTCAAAATCACCATCCATATCGTTATACAAATTTCACCGAACATATCGACTAACAGTATTATGCATGCAATTCGTGCTCGCGATTTTGTCACGTTGAATATGATTCACGGATGTAACCTAACCTATAATTCGGAAGAGAAACGCAGGCTATTGAGCTAACGGGGGAATTTATGCGAGTTTCCCTAAGCAGAGTGCGACGAGGCCGGAGAGCAGCGGCGATCCACGACCGAAATAACCGAGATTTATTTCGCGAGGGTCCGCTAAATCCTGTTAAGCGGCGAAAGTGTAAACGCGCCTACGACTTAACAGCGTTTCGCGCGTTACCGTTCACGGTTCGCGAGACCTCGCTCGCCGCGCTGCGAGTCTCATCGATTATCGAGACTAACGAGTCCAATTAAAGTGCCCTCGTGATGCTACCAACTGATCTATTGCGTATCCTGGCTTCGTTCGTTTTATTAGAGGTGAAATAAATATGTACAAGGTGTCAGTGAACTGCTGATATTATGTAGAAGAGGATTGTTTTTCATTTGTTTTTTTTTATTCTGGACGAAGGTATTAAACATGAATAAAAATAATAGTTGTTATTATTTGGATTAATCTATATTTTGTTATTTCTTCATTAGGAATAAATGCAACGTGTCTCTGAATTGCTGGTATTATTTGAAGGAAGATTCTTTTATATTTCTTTTGATTCTTCATGAAGATTTAAGGTATAAAGAAAGGTAATTGTTTGTATTGTTTAGGTTAAACTTTTTAAAGTTGAATTTGTAGAGATTGAAAGAAAATGATCAGTTCCTTATCTATCTGCAGTAGTTGTGATTATATGAATTATTTTTAGAGATGAATTTATTAAGACTAGAACAAATAATTAGCTGTTTATTTTTCTGGAAAAGGGCAATATAATATTTATATGTAAGTATAGATATTATAGGTTAAAACCTCACATTAGTCAAGTTACTTGATATATAATTTGATTTCAAGTTTTATACATAAGAAGATAGGTTATTTGAGTTGAAATTATTTGAATATAAATAACCTGGCTTCAAGAAATAGTATTAATAATGTGTATATATCTAATGAAATATGGATTGCTATATATAAAGTTAGTGAACCAATTAATGGACCAATATCAGTAATCATAGAATTAGACATAACATTACTTCAGCTAACAATCATTATTTCTTTCAAATTAAGAAATAATTAAGAAACCACCAATTTTATTTGAAATGTGAAAGGATATTTCAAGTCAATATATTAGTATACGCTTTCAAATTACTTGAAATAACTTGATTAATGAGGATAACTCTTCATTATAGTTATTCATTATTTATATGTACATATTACAATGTATGTATTTATTATTTATGAAGTATAAACTTCTGATATACATATATTTAAGGATATCCTAAATAGTCGAAAAGTGAATCAATATCTTGAATTAAAAGCTTCCAATTAAACTGTTTTTTTCACACATGTATGATGTTTCACGCGCTAATATGGCAAGTCTATTTATCTGTGTGTCTGTCGCATAGTGCAAATGCACCTTTAACCGCACGCGTTCCGCGTATGGAACTGATTTATCGATTGGTCGAAAGGCTTTGAATGCCACAGTGTTTTGCGATCGGCCCTGTAATTTCCTGCTTATTCGAACGAATAAAAGAAGACTGAATCGTAAATTCTACCGCAATTCATGAGGTTCTTTTATCACAGATGGAAAATACTACGGACGAAACATTTTATCGGTCCATATATTGGAAGAATTGGAACTTAACGATCCCGGAAAAATAGAATTCCATTGGTGATTTCAATACCATGAATATACAAAAATACGACATGGGTAGAGCAATACAAAATATACATGAATATAGAAAATATATGAATATTCTTTTGAAATTAATTTAACATTAAAATATAAAAGATTTTATATCAAATTTCGTATATGGAAATTTTACACAAAGAAAATTAGGCGTTTTATAGTTTTCTCATGGAATAGTTTATAATTTGTCATGGATTTGAAAAATATCCAACCCTCCTTAAAATTATGTAATGTCGCAGAGAATATTAGAATTGTGTTATCAATTTACCAAATATAATGAGTTTCTGGTATTAACTCAGCGTTCATTGCTACCAGAATGAATTCAAAATAGTAAACGCGTATCCGATATTATTTTTGGAGAATATAAGATTAGAGTGATCTACAATTTTAGAAAATAGAATTTTTGGAAATTTAATAACAGGACATTGTTCTCTTATTGGGAAATCAGATTCATAGACAATCTGAGAATATATATATGACATATATAATACAAGAGATGCAATTTTCTTGGACTTCTTCATTTTAGACCGTAGAATTCTAGTTTTCTTAGAGAACCTGGTACAAGAAAGTTGTAGCTTTCTCAAGGCGGCCTAAGACAAGAATATTCCAGTTCTTTTTAGCAATCTTGTATTAGAAAGTTTCGGCTTTCTCGGAAATCTACAATTTCATATTAAACAATTCTATATTTTCGCTTTAAGCCCACGTTTCCAAAGTTTAAGCCAAATTTAAGGTATGCAAATTCAAAGTAGTTTTCAAACTGAAGTAAAAATAATCCCTTTACTGTTAGTTTCAACTAATCTCCAAATGCAACCTATTAAAATTGAAATTACCTTCACTCTACTCGACTATTATTTTCTAATAGAATCAAACTTTAATTTCCACGTAAGGTTTCATTTAAATCCTCTGTTTTATTTATTTATAGCCTACGTGATTGAGGATATCTATGCAAACTCATATCTTTACGAAGACAAATTCAGAAATGAGATGCTGATGGAAAATCACCGTACATTTTTGCATCATTAAATTTCGCGCAAGTACATAAAAATCCGTAATCTACTTGTACGTAACGTGTTCATTGTTACAAACGCTGAAAGCAGGAGAACAAAGAAACGATAACGATATTTTCGTAGAGCGTGAAAACTGATCGAGTTGAACGCAAAAGTCGGCGAAGGGTCGTTCGTTCTCCGTTGCCCACGTGCATTCCCCATATGGGATTGATTTATCGATCGGTCGGATCCCATAATTCTATGATCGAGTGCATAATTTCGCGGCACCGCGAAGAAACGATCGCAATGATATTGAGACCATCTAACGCGTTCAATGCGTATTGTATTGTCACGTGAATGAGTGGAAATAGCTGCACTTTTTGCTCTTGTTATGCAGGATCGTTTAACGATTTTAAACGATGTTATAATAGATCCGATGCGATGTTATCGGGCTTGAATGGCGGCAGAAACGTCGAGAAGTCGGTATTCTTGCGACAAATCAATGGCTTAATACAAATCAATGTATTATTGGTGAATTGTCGATCAGTAGGCATATCCACTAACGATCAATTGGTATCGTTACATTATTTTGGATTAAGTTATATGATTTTATATAAATGTTTTACTTTCTTGCAGACATCTACAAATCGAGATTTAATTTATATGTATATTTCAATCCTCAAAATATGACGTATAAAAGAGTTGTATAATATATTGGCGGAGAAATTATCTGTTGAAAAATTGAAGAAATTGTTCTATTTTAAAGCTCATCTTAAATATTGCGTGTGTTTTGACGTTTCAAACATACGTATGTATACCTTCATTTCATTTATGAAAATCTTGAAACAAAGTTCTAAATATACAAACGATGTGATGACAGAACTTTCCAATCGATTTACTAATACGATCATGAAAATACAACATATTTTGTTTAATATGAATTGCAAGAACGAGAACAGTAGTATTCGAAATATTTTCCACTATTTTTTATCGAATGCCTACGAGTAAAATATAAAAGGTATGCATCGAAAAATAGCAGGAATACCGTGACATATACCTATGAAAAAAAGCAACGAACAAAGGCATAAAAAAAGGTTCTTTCACATGGCCGTGTGTCCTGTTATCGAGGATGTACCTAACCCGTACTTTTTTCGACGTCCGTTACACGTCGCAGCGATTCACGTCGGATAAGCTTCTGAATGGCGGGACGGCGAGTCGATGAATCGATTTTCACCGGAGAGGCATCGACGTGGCCGCGATGTGGCATGCGATGCGGCTCAATAATTTATTATTTGAGCAGTCGCCGGAGACGATGCTCCGAAACCATCGCGACGTAGAATTATTTCAGTCGCCGCACGATACACACGTCTCATCAACTTCCAGCTTGCGTACTTGCGCTGTGCTCATAAATATGCTTGCGAAAGTTTCGGTCGATTTGTACTAACAACACGCAGAAAGCTAATAATCGAAAGCAACGTTCACTATCTTTTATCTGGAATCAACGTGTATAAGAGAAAGCATTGATTTCATGTGCAAGAGGCTACATATTTTTGAGCGTCAATATGCCAACATCCAGTCGCGTTTTTGCACCTCGATTAGATCATTTAATCAGGTATTTCGTGATTATTTTGAGCCGAATGACAGAAATTAGTATTTCTTGCGGTACAACGATATTACGAGCTGTATGTAGTAGGTACGTTAAGATTTGGAAAATATCAGGACGAAAAGATTTTAGCTGGACCCAATAGAAATTAATTGCCATAATATGGAAATTGAGGAAAATCATGAACAACTGTTGTGATATATATAACTTTATGAAAGTTGAAGTATAATAAATATTAAAGTATAATTATCAGATGAACGAGAAACGGAATTGATGAGTGTGACTTCCGAGAGGAAGAATTGAAATGTAAAATATTGTAAAATGTGACTCTTGAAGAATTAAAAAAACCTTGATGCTTCATCATCTGCCGTAACTTCTCAGGACACAGAATTGCGCAATATGTATCGATCACTTCCCTTAACGTAACCAATCAATCCCAGCACGGTGATTCAACATCAACAACGATTCGAACAACAAGCAAAAGAAGCAACGGAGAGATTAAAATAGCGTTCACGGATAACGCGTGTCACGAGTTATTTTTAAACGCGACAGGCGCATTCTTTTCGCGGCTGGTCTATCAATAGTCGGCCCCGGTAATATCTGCTACGAGCATAATAACGATATTTCAGGCTGCGACTTTGACTTTTAACGCCTCGTGGGACGAGCAAAACCAACGAAGCTCCTGTTGCGTCAACTCATACGTGAAATTCTTTTCCTCGCACTGATCGACGATAGTTCATATTTCGATATTGTAATTCGACAAATTAGAATCCAGGCTTTAACAAATAAGGTTAAAAACTTTCTCTGCCTCGTAATGTTAGAAGGTATTAAGTTTAAATTAAATTAAACTCATTTGAAACGATGTTCTGTCAATGTTAGCGTGTGCAAACGCAAATATGAATCTTATACTGTAATTAATAGACTGTGAATTTCCGTGCAAATTCGTATTGGAAATAATATTAATATTAATTAGTATTAATAATAATAATTTCGAATATTCGAAATTTGAAAATTCATTCGAACGAGTACGTGTCCCACCTTGAATATTTTACATATTCAACACATACATTATAACATTCTGTGCATTTTTGCATCTTTAGATTTATCACAAATACGTGAGAATCTACAGTTTAATGTCAACAATGCAATTTAAACTACACACGATGCACGAAAATATAGCGAGAGTGTAATAAAGTTAGAGAAAATTGTTGAATAAATAAATACACTGAAATTAACTTCGGTTTAGAAACAGCCTGTATCTATGTGTATGCATAATATCTAAGAAACACACAACATCTCGTTTTAGCTTAATTTAGATTATAGTACGTTATTATAATAATTCAGTCTTATTAAACGTCAATTATTGTCATTTACCTGGGACAACATACAAATTAGCTTGAACTGTTTGAAAGTTGATCGGTCGATGGTTGGAAATCAATTTCCGCTGGCATATGTAATCGAGCGATCGAGCTCGTGTACTGGCGTGTTTATTGCTAATTAATCGAGCATGCTCGACTGGAGGAGAGCCGGTCGGATTGATGCCTACGATTAACTATTCAGAAACGATGCGCTTGCTGCGTTAAGACATCGTTTCGTCTTTGCCACCGTGGGATGTAATTGACCAACCATGATGTGTACACGCTATTAATATATATCGTATCTTCCGATACATAACGTGTATCCTGATTTTAAAACGAGACTTTATAATAAAACGACAATTGCAAATATTCGTAACAAACAATTAAACGATTTCGCGGCTACATTGTACGTAACCAATTACCGCAATTTAGAATAACTATGTATATCTTATGTGAGGAAATTAGTGTTGAAATTATGGGTAATATACCGTAATCTCTATTATAATGTAATTTACTATATAACATAATATGTCGGTGATTTGCTGTTATATATATGTTACTCGATTATTAATATTATATAATTGAGAGATTATTCGTTATTATAGGATGTTGTTATTATTATTATGTACATTGGTAGAAATTGCTATCTGCGTTTAAAACTACTATACATATAGGGTGTTCGTTCCATTCATTGACCGTTTACTTTCTGAATATTCTTTGATTTTCTTAATCCTCCGTACTCCGGGAATGTTTACTATACAATCGATACAGTCAAAATAAAACTTCTTGAAATCAAAGGTTTTATTTTGAAAAAAGAAAAACACGTTATACAGTTTATAAATCTTCCTGATCGGATAGATAGGTTGATAGGAAAGAGGGTATTTAAAGAAATGTTAAATAATATTCCATATAAGAGGATGAATAAGAGCAAGTAAAATATGACAGCGCGACAAATAAATATTGTTATTTGGTCATATCGGTCCAAGTGTGCACAGAGCTTAATATCAACAAGTGGAATAACGTCAAAGAGAATCGAATCGAAACGGGACGAACGGGACTACTATTGTACGTGCCTTTAATTTTGGCGTATTCATTGGCAGCTATTGCATTCACGTTTCTGCGAATACCTTTTTTCGCATCTGGTTTGTTAACGTATCACGAGGCCGTGGTGGGATCGTAGCCGTGTGAACAACTTTTGTAGAATAGAAGAATGAAAATGTGAAATGTGGAATTGATAAAAATATATCTTTATACAGCGATATTATTTTAACAAAAACTACAGCGCGTGTTTGTGTTGGGAGAAAATGATAGGAGATTTCGTTTAAGCGAATAGCAATGGAATTCCAATCTGAAGTATCCTTCATCGACCAAAAGGGTTAAATAAAAAAGAAAGCTTTGCCACTCTATTGTTTAAACAATTTATTGAACGTTAAGCGTCACCGGTGACTGACGGTATACTCTTCGTTCAGGTCGCGTTAATCACTGCTGGCATACAGTTAAAAAATTAAATTTTCGTATAAATTGCACTGGAACACGAACCACAGACAATTAACCGAAGAGAAAGCATTTTTAACAGAATGCAGAGTACAGATTGCGATAAATTCATAGAAGGAATATATCCAAAGATATATACGCGACCTTGCACAGATCTCTGGCCGCCAGCAGATCGATGAAATCGAATATCCCGAGCTAAACGGAAAGGAAGACAAAACAGGCTTGGCGCTTAACGCGTTAACTACGTCTATCTAACGTTGCAGGAATATCAATTTATAGTACGGATGAAATCAAATCAAAATCTATAAAACTTCTAGTCAAATTCTCAACAAAATACTCTCTCAACAATTATACTCTTTCAAGATACATCTGTCTCTTAATGGTAATGAGAGTAATGCAATAATGCGAACTGTAAATGAACTTTCATCACAAGAAAGCAATTTGCTCGATCACCTCGATGTTGAACATTAAATTTTCATATCTAACCTTAATAGATACTCGTTAACTCAAGTATGTTTAAATTTTGCTCGAAAAACAAATTTGCTACGAAAACGAGCAAATGAGAATGTTCTTCGCGAGTTGTCGATCAACGATTGGAACGATCTATCGTTCCAGGTGCGCGAAGGAGTTTGTCGGGCGAAAAAGGAGGTCGCGAGAGAACAGGAAGGACGGCGAGAAGGCGAAGCGACAGGAAGAGAACCTTTCCTCCCATGATACCCGCGAATTTGCATGTGAGCCGCCTTGGACCGACCGGTCGAGATATCGATTCGCAGGTGGCTAGCCGAGGGGATCGCTTACAATACGATTTATTACGGGGGACCACCTGCTTGCAGAAATCTCAATCGTGCCGACTCGATGCCGCCACAAACGGGAATGATGGAAACGCGGAGGAACCGCTTCCTACGGGATCTTCATTAGGATGTCTAGATTTCTCTTTTTAAATGGTGATTGTTCGGTTCAAATTCGGACTGCTGTTGAGTTTCGTTGATTTTTTTTTCGATTGAAATGAAATTTGAGGGAATCTTAAGCTACGATTAGATATTAATTTGAGATCGTCTAAATTCGTCGATGGAAATATTATTATTCGTATTATGAAATGTTTGTCTTTTTCTAGATTTTTTTAGATTTTTTAGATTGAAATGAAATTTGAGGGAATCTTAAGCTACGATTAGATATTAATTTGAGATCGTCTAAATTCGTCGATGGAAATATTATTATTCGTATCATGAAATGTTTGTCTTTTTTTAGATTTTTTTAGATTGAAATGAAATTTGAGGGAGATTTAAGTTACAGTCAGATGTTAATTTGAGATCGTCTAAATTCGTCGATCAAATTATTATTATTCGTATTATGAAATGTTTGTCTTTTTTTAGATTTTTTTAGATTTTTTTAGATTGAAATGAAATTTGAGGGAGATTTAAGTTACAGTCAGATGTTAATTTGAGATCGTCTAAATTCATCGATGGAAATATTATTATTCGTATTATGAAATGTTTGTCTTAAAATATTTGAGTGTTTCATTGTAATCATCGGGCTTTATATGGTCATAATTAATTCTTTAATAATTATTATATCTAAAGGAAGTACATACTTGGCGAAAGTTGTTCGTATTATGAAATGTTTATCTTAAAATATTTGAGCGTTTTATTCCATTAATTAGGTTCTATATTGAGACAATTTATTCTTTGATAATTATTAGGTATATCCGAAGGAAGTATATATTTAGTGAAAATTATTCGTATTATGAACTGTTCATCTTAAAATATTTGAATGTTCCATTCAAATTATCAGGCTCTATGTAGTAGATAATATATATATATTATTCGATATTATATTTATGTATGTACTAATTAGTTTATACTTTTCGACCTCGCGGTCAAGAAATGGACTTGGCTTACATTCAGTTACCTACAATATACATATAGATATCATACTTATGGTATATAATCATATATTTGAGTTAAGTCTGAGTTACGTAGACAGTTTGAAGAATTAATACCTTGACTATGAAAATAACTATCAAATTTAAGAAAAAAGAATTTGTTTTATAAGGTTGAAACAAGAAAACATAATATATTAATTACCATTTACTATGTCTCTTTGAATAGATTTAGAAACATTTAGGGGGAAAAGAAATATCATTAAATCGAACATGATCTGAGGATAGTACCTTTAAGATGGAATTTTCTAAAAACTAATTATTTATTACAGCAAATCTGTACTTTATCCTACACATGCGGATTACGTACATAATCACATTACCGTCAATTTAGAAAACTAATTACAGTGAGTAATTTTGTAAGGATGAAACTGATGCAAAACGCGCAATGACAAAATCTTTCAAATTAAAGTCATGTTTGTGTTATAATCGTCCTCTTGAAAGTATTTCTTTTCAAACTAGCAAATAGTATGCGAAAATTTAATTAACTTGGAAACTACCCCCTGTAAATAAATGATTTACCGTCCGTGAAATATAAATCGAACCTTTACCAAAGAAATCAGAATAAAAGGTAAACGAACGTCTACATAACACCAGGAGAAAAATAAGCTTTTACTCTCATACTTTACAAGATCATTTTAAATCATTCGCATCCGCTAAAGTGCGTTCCGAGTCTATCGAATTTCTATAAAAAGTCACAAATGCATCATTCTGACCATTCTTATAATTTTATTGCGTTTAACCCGTAATCGACATAAAATAAAAAGTACCGTTACTTCTAAAAAATATCTGCCAAGATTTCAGCCAGGTCTATGAGCCAAAGTACCAAGTGTTCGTATATTTACATACAAAATCGCAGCGCCCACAAGCGTCCCACGGCTGCTTGGTCGAAAGGGTCGAAATGAATGAGAGGTGGACGCGAGAGCGTTGCGAAAGAACTAAAAAGGAAAAAAAAACAAAAAAGGAAAGAGAGAAAAAAAAAAGGTAAAAAGAGCCCTCGGTGGCAGCCGGTCCAGCGAGTTTTTGACCGTCTGGCGCTAACTGTTGGCCCCCGTACTACCTTCTCAGGTACTATGGTGCCGTCCCACACGTGGTCCCACTCCAACCGCATGCTCTTTCCGACAGAGAAACCCTTCCTCCTATCCTGGCCGCCCACAACTCGCTACACCGCGGCTCCCGGGTGATTTATGGGACATGCCGGAAACACAAAAGGGGGAGAACGGTTTCCAGCGGAAAAGAGCCAGGCAAAGGGTGGAACTGTTTTTGCTAGCCTGCGCCCAGGGTGCCACGTGCCGCATGGTCAGGTGAATGGGAGAAGACCTTGTTGTTGTTAATTAGCTTAGGATAACTTAGGGACGATTTTGATTATGCTTGATAGTGGTTGTTATGGAGGAGGGATTTATGAGTGGTTTATAAGACGACGTTATAAAGAAGAGTGGTAGAGGAAGGTTTATGACTTTATGAGTAGATTGTAGAACATAAACATATAATGACTTTAGAAGGTATTTTATGCAATTTTCTTGGGTGAATTTAGGGATGATTTTGGTGATGGTTGACAGGTGGTTGTTATGGGGAAAGGTCTTGTGAATGGTTTAGCAGGTGGAATTTTAAAAAGTGGTGGGGAAAGGTTTAGGATTTTATAGACAGATCATATCTATGTTATAAATATACAGTGGCTGGAAAAGGTTCTGGCACATCATTGTATTTGTTATAGCATCTACGCAGGTATTAATTGGTTTGGTCCAAGCTTATTAAATTTCATGTCATTTGATAGTACTGGCATGTGACTGAAGAAATTTGATACTCTAAAAATGAAATGTAGAACTTGATAAAAAAAGAATCTGCTTCAAGGTCAATACTTTTTGTGGTCGCTAAATGCCAATTTGTATTGCGTGGACTAAAGCTTCGTTCAGATGACCTAATCTACTACAATTCAATCTGGTCGTTTTGTTATTTACATTCAAGCAAGTTAAGATTACAATCATTTGACCGTTGTAAACTTGCTATTTGGCTTGGAATATCTTTCCAAGTTTCTGTATACGCTTGTTCTCATTAGCGATGACTTCAAATCGATTGAATCCAAGTGACTAAAATTAAATCTGCGCTAATCTGGAAGCATTAAAAATACATATATATATATGTCGCTTGATGAAGCAACATCAAGCAACTTTTTGCTGTTCCGTGTTTATTGAAAACTTTCACCAGTGTACAGAAATTATTTCTATGAGTTACTGTTCGTTGGAAATGTCCTGCAACACGTAACAACAAAAAGCGACAAAAAATTCCTCGTTGTCGCTTCAGTGCGAATCCAGCTGCAGATTACGTTGCTTCAAAATGTTTCTATAAGCTGCTGTTTGTTGGAAACTTTTTTTCTACTTATTTAATTTCTACTTTACAATTCGTCCAGCTGAACGTTTGGCAAATTTTTCCAACCTGGAAATGTCGTAGAAAAGGCAACAAGCAGGTTGCTCGGTTCACTATTTTTCGATCTTGTGTTTACAAATGGTGGAACTCTTGAGAATTGCATTTGCAATTATTACATTATTGCCTTACTCCAATGTATCAGTGTAATTATCGCATAATGGGCAATTTTTGTCCGCGTTTAAGAAAAGAAGACAGTCTTGTAGTTGCGCCTTTTCCTTTCCTATCCAAGCGTTGTTCTCTCAAACAAAGATCATATTCATCCACGCGCCAAAGAGTTAAGTTCCGTCTTAAGTAAGTCGAAAGATTCCAATATTTCCCTTCTCGTATTCCCGTATTCCCATTAAAAGGACGAAAATCTTGCTGGAGCGTTCTGCTATATTTAATCAGTCTCGATATTATCTTTCATCCTGAGCTTCCTCGATAAAACGAACGATCGTGGAACGCTGATGAGGAGGTGGAACGGCAGGAGGTAGAACGAACGGCCGTGAGGAGGTCGTTCGAGTGAGTAAATGGCACGTCAGCGTGAACTGCGGGCAATATCAGCGGCGAACGTCAGAAGGCCGGCCAACTTTTTTTCCTAGCGAACACAGACAAATTGATATCTACCCGCGCGGCGGTTTCGCGTTTTCCTGCTGCAGCAGCCTCGACCGCAGGGTCACTGACACACCGTGCCACTGTCTCCGATGGAACCGGCTACGTTTTTAGTTTCGCCTAGCCACGATTTTCCTCTGATCAACGGAAAAGTAGATACGTAAGCATTAGGTCGTATGAATGTGCATATGTACATGAAATGTTTCTTTTCTTCGGTTAAAATAAATAAAAGAATATACCTTTGGTTTTCCCATCGAAACTGAGTTTACCAATTCAAATGAGCCAGCCAAGTAAAACGTTATTGTCCTTTGGTTAACAAGTCTTCTGACTATCTTTACTGTCTTTTCGTTAAAGAAGTATGGCAACTATACTACAGGTATGGTTCCAAGCGTCGAGAGGCACACGTTTCCCAAATGCCACGCTGAAAATGATTTATCCTGGTAAAGAAACATTCCATGGATTCATCTTAACGTGTCAGAAATGTTAGATTGTGAAAAAATTTGAATGTTCAATTACCATAGTGATGGAAGTGCAAAATTTTTGAAAACAATCAGTGAATCTTGGTATTATTTAATTAACAACAATTAACAGACGTATACAAGCAAAATAGCTGCAGGATTTTCCTTTAATTTAATTCCTGTAGCTTCGATTTTTAAGAGCTGTATTTTAGACGGAAAAGGTGTAGCATAGTAGTTTTACGTTTGGAAGTGGTGGAAAATGATCATTGCTGAAATCTATAATTCTTATAATCATAATTAAAATAGAAATATCGAGAAACAAGAATCGATTGTGCTGTTAATTGAACATAAGGAAGTGTTTTGTAATATGACAACTTTATGTTCAAACATGATTGGTAACAGATAAAACTGAGGACATTTCGAAAAGTGGAATCGTCTAATTTGGCTTCTTAATTTCGAAGATGTTTAATTGTGCGTGATACACGAAGGAAATATTTCCAAGGAACTTATTTTCAGTTCACAAACTATTGGGTTTTCTTAAATAACTGAATGATGGAGCGTAATAAGTTCCATCTTATCTGAAACACAAACTTTCTCCGTTTCATGTCACGAACCTAACAGTCGCATTGAAGTTGGAATCCTTAGAATTATCGTTTTCTACATCGTCAATTATCGATAATAAGTTACAAAGGTGAGATAAAATCAGAATATCTGAAGGAGTGAAAGACAAACCATAGATTCTTGCGACGATAGTACCTGTCCCCGTTAAACTAGGATCAATCCACGAGACGCCATTCAATCCAATCGTGTACAAGGAAAGCAAGGGAAACTGGGTCAGCGCAATTTCATAAAACCTCTTCCTGCAACAGCAAACAACGCGATGTACTCGCTTTTATAACGTTGCATCGACCCACATTTCACCAGCCGCGTTTAATGCAGTTTTGGACGAACGAGCGGAACGTGTAAACTCGTGTCCATCCAGCGATATACATATTTTCTCTAAGATATTTCAACATAGATAGAAGTTTAGAATATATCCTTATAAAATTCCAGATTTCAGTGAAATACCAAAAAAGATAGATCGTTAGACGAATATAAGTTTGGTACGTCTAAATAAATCTGGTAAACAGTATAAGAATTAGTCAGAAGCTATGACTGATCAATTTCATAAATGGAAAAGCAAAAGAAAGATATTTAATGCAAATGTTATTTCTTTTTAAATTTATCGTGGAACTTACCACTACCTACTTACAGTATCATAATTTTCTTGTGAGTTCACGAGAGAGGTTCATATGGAAATATTGATATTCGAAAGTCCAAAGGAGATAATCTGTAGTAATCTCGAATCACAATATTCTGTATGCTGTCCGTTTAAAATAATCGAAATGTAATTGTAAAACTTCCCGAAAACTTCTCAGAAAATCCCTTTCCAGTCTTCCCAGTATACTCTTAATCCTGCAAAAACCAACATATTCAAAAGATTGCCATCACAACTGCAACTCAATATGATCCTCGTCCTCGCAACTACACTAACCTCCACCACCTTCGCTTCGATCCAGACTCTCCAACGCCACCTCCTTTTGCCGAACAACGAGACAGACTCGCGTTTCTCCTAATAATCCCAGCATCAAGGCAAAAAGAGCCGCCAAAGTGGTACTGGTTGCTCACAATAGCAAGCGTGTTACTTCCTGGCGTTCCTGTCGCCTTGCTCGAAGCGCGACCCTCTCCTCGTTTCTTCCACGCACAGCAGAGAGAGCGTGACACTCTCCTCGTCGCGACAGCACTGGCAGCACCGGTTTGGTTCCACCAAATCATCACTCCCCTCGGCTCATTCTCTGTCCGCTTACCCCTTCGTTCGTCGCCTGTGAATATTCGTGATTAGGAGAACGAGAGACTGACCTTTCTCTCTCTGCTTAATATCTTCATCTTTATTGGACGTTCCAGCATACCTCCTTTCTTGTTCCCGAACAGAGAACACCTCCTTCGTCGTTTCACGTTCCTCGTTTGGCTTCTTCGGTCGTGAATGTTCGGCCTGTGTTCATCCAACTGCGAAACTCCTGTTACTTATCGGGTTTTGTTGGCTTGTCTCTTGGTTCGTTAGAGGGAGTTAAGTAGCTTCTTAGGTAGCGTGGCACCCTGATACCATGGGCAGACGGACGCAGACGTGCAAGATGGCACGCCCAGCTGACGCCACGCAGACGCCGTCGTCGCCCGCTGCCGCCGTGGAAACAGGATCGCATACACGGCAATTGTTATGGGTTGTGGAGAGTCGAGAGATTGTGGTCGGCAGATCGAGTCGAGCTTTTGCTGCGTTCACTGAAGCCTAGTTCATACTTCATACCGACAGACAATTGTCCGCAGCCAATCGGCATACGTTGTCCACGGAAAAGCTGCTGATGTATGTACTAACATAGCTGGAAAAATAATTAGCGGGACAGCACAATGGCAGTGAAAGTACTGCACTGCTATATGGTTTTGTTTGTACACGTCACATTTTTGGCTAATATGCATGCCTATCTTTATGATTGCGTTGGACCTAGCAGAAACAACCAATCAATCCCGCGTTTATTTCGACGATCATCTTTTCAGCTCTCTATTGTACATTGTCTGACAATGTCGTGTCCGAGTGATAATGTCATCGACAAATAATCTATTTATTTACTTATGTAGACTGTTTGTTAGTTTGAATTAGGCTTAAGTTCACCTAATGTGAATGGGAGTTTGGCTCTATTTTTCTCAATTCCTTCGACTTTTGTTCAGATTTTGAGCCTTTGGTGGATTCGGAAGGATCGAGTTTGCAGTTGCGAGTTCGGCGTGGATATTTGTAAGAAATGTCGGAAACTTCTTGAGTATTGTTTAACTTCTGAGACAATGACTCTTTAGCGGTTTAGTGGGTTTTCGTTACGATTTAATATTTTTGATGGGAAGAACAGAGAAGAGGTTTTATTCGACGAATTTATTCGGCGTGACTGGGACGCGTGACTCGAGATATTCACAAGAAAACGTTTTAGGATTTTTAAATATCCAGTTTTTCCGATGATAATGATTTTGCAATACTTTTATAGCCTCATACTGCGATTTAGTAGTTTTCATAGATTCGAAAGGTTCTATTCGCTGGGTCTAAAAGAACGTTAGTTTTGTTGCATCGAGGATCGGCTAAAAACATCGAGTGGATGTATAGAGCGGCGTGTTATCGCTGATGATAATGACGTAGCGCTGATATCGCTGATTGTTCGTTGCAGCTGAATCGCCGCGTGATTAAGGGAACGGATTAGCGCAACTGCAAAGCTGATTTGCTGGCGATTCATGTTTTGTCGGCTGCGAATTCGGCCTCCGTTCGTTTCTCGGTGCGATAGATACTCTTTTATCTAAAGAAATACGTACATAAATTCCAATTATCGCTGTAATTTAACTTTTACGGAATTTCGTGTAATATATTATCTTTATCTTTATCTTCCTCTGTCGCTTTCGTTTACGCGAACCAAGATAATTATATCAGTTCACGTATATACAGAATATTTCCAACAATTTTTACACAAATTGCATAATCTATCTTAAACGAAGATAAGAAAACATGTTATATAAAATTTTTCCCGCAAACTTTATTATAACTTTATATCAGGTCGTCCGAAAAGTTTCTTTCGTTTTACAAGGAAATAACGGATGCACAATATTTTCCGTTTTATATTATTTTATCGAATTTCGTACGATCCGTTTTGTTCTATCAAAGTAAAGATCACAACGTTCGACAGATTAGGTTTCATGTTTGTATAAAGATGCATCGTTGTAAATGACGTGTCTGTAGAAGAAAGACACTTTTCGGACAACCTAATATTTTAGTTATTTTTTAGTTATTCACAACTTTACTATAAAGCTGTAAACAAATATTGAACGCAGAGCGAAACACAGACTTGGCGAAGGATTTGCATCGTAGAATACGAAAAGTCGATTGTATTTATTTTATGCGCGTAAAAATTCAGTTTCTGTTCTGCATTTTGATCGATAATATTGCAAACGCTCCTTATATTTCAGCATTTAGGTAACAGCACTGAACTTTAAACGCTGCAGATTCAGGAAGTAAATGTTTTAAATTACACTGGTTCTTGTAAGGTTGCTTATCGTATAACATATCAATTAACTATAAGCGTACGACGAATATATTAAGCTGCTACGCGTTGCATCGCATCAGGCCCTTCCAGTGATTAATTATATACAAATTTCAAGGACACTGCCTAACACTGTAGAATTTTTGTCGGACGAGCGGAGAAATTGATGGGGAATGTTGCGTGTTCGAGGAAATTTTACGACGAAAACGTTGTCGAAAAGTTGCGTACAGGTGCTGTAATACCGGTGATTCCGCGGTAATTCGACTTCTCGATGAAAGGTGGATGCGATGGTGCGCTCGGTGAAAGGCAAATTGAGGAAGTGTCGACGAGGTGTGTGCTTCGAATGAAACGAACAGGATGGTGAGATTGTATAACAGAAATTTTCGACGAGACGAATTTCGGGGAAGATTGTCTCGACGACAGGCTATGATTGGAAAGATTATCCGATGGCTTGAAGACTTCAATTTCCAGAGCCTGTAAAACTGATGAGGCAAGATGATTTTAAACAGAACAGTTTTATTTCATAAGGAAATACCTTCTATAATCGTATGTTATTACTTTCATGTCGTATTATTCAATTACAGAAAATTGTAGGTTTTCATTTTTCATTTACCTTTATCAATGAGTCCCTTCCTTCTTTTTACGAAAATGTACCTAGTCGCACGTTCAAATTAAATTCTATTTATCCATAAATTAAACCGAGTCTACGAATATTGTCACTTTTTTCTCTCGAATTCGGAAAGATAGGGGATTTATCAAAATTCCAAATTACATTTCTAATAAATGTATTTAGTCGGCAATGATTAATTAAGAAAGGTAATTGATGCTAGTAAACCACGAGATTATTAAACTGAATATACAAACAAGTGTTCAAACAGTAAAACGTACAACCTACACTATATCGAGCATCCAGATATTATCTTGAAAAAGTTCACCTAGTTATTGAATGAATTTCCTAGAAAAAGGAAAATGGTACCTGCACAATTTCGAAGGATATCGTACCACAATTTTTCGGACCGAATTCTTCTAATCATTGGCAACCATTCAAACCATGAATATAATTAAAAAAATCTACAGAATCTACGTCACATCATGTACTTTTTAACAAATTGTTGACGGTATACTGTGACATTGATCGGCCCTCAGTCTTCCCACATTTCTGTAAAATATGTGTATTTCTGTCCATAAATCTTCGAGACTTGTCTACTTTAATTGGAATAATTATTAGAATTACATACTTTTGACATTGCGTGATTTCAATATTTGATGTTAATATCAACTTTATTTCACAATACAGATTACTTCATAGCATAAAATCGTGCATATTATAATTCGCCTGAATAATTTGAACAATAAAATGGCAAATAAAACGATAAGATATCAATGCGGCAAATCGTGCCTGCATACATTCTAACCATCATTTTACCGAAAACAGGCAAGTGTCCGATGACCTACGGATGGAGTGTACATGAGATATGTATGAAAACAATGTAAATATGTTTGTCGGGGTATAAATATATTACAAACAGTTTACCCTTAATTTTCACGGCGAACAATGCGCACGACAACAATGCAATCACACAACAACGCTCGGTCGTTCTCAACGTTGGGAAAATGAAAAACGGCGAGTCTCGTCTGGCGTGGAAAATATTAAGCACCCACATCTTATTTCTAAAACGATCTTACCAAAACCACCCATTGAAACGTCATCAACGAGCCGAGTCCCAGAACCACAGAACCTACGTCGACTACCCACATCGCATCCCCGAAACGAACCGCGCCGACAATCAATGAATCTCCCCCAAAAAGTCTCCCATCTCGGACGAACTACCCTTTGCTGCTCCCTTCATCAACCCCCTACAACCATCGTCTCGCGATCTCGCGACGAAGAGTGATCAAAGGGAGGCAAGGTTTGGGTCATTAATCATCCGCGGATAGTGAAGCGAGCAATAGAGGGCCGGCCGAAAATGGCGGTCGACACGCATCGAATTGCTGAAACTGCGTTCTGGTTGCCTCCCCGATTGGCCGATTCGCCCTTGGCACTCACAGGGGTCGAACATCGTCCGTTTCCTCAAGAAGCGTCGCCATCCTGCGGCGAGCTTTCGAAGCTCGGCTGGATGCTTTGCACGCACGCGTTCCGCGCAAATCAGTTCGCGCGCGCGACCAGCCACCCCTTTTCGAACACGTTCACCCTTGGATCATGCGTTCAAGTTAGGTTAGGTTCTCTAGGAGCATTGCGATACAGGGTTGGTACAGCAGTGATCGTTTAACCCTTTCGCCCCTTGATTTTGCGTTACTTGTATTGTTTGTATTTATCGTATGTTTACACGTAGTTACGATTATATTTTCGTAGGTAAAGTGCGCATGCGTATGGAATTTTATATTCCTCGTGAACATAGCTAGATAGGATTTTGAATTATTCGAATATCTTGATAATTTGACTATTGAGTTATCGATGGAACGCGGTCGATGGAGATTCGTTGGAATTTAACACTGCCGCGGTCCTTAATTATTTTATCGGAATTTCGCTTTAGTTTTAGCGGAGAAAGGGGCTTTTAACTTTTCGAGAAAATTACACATGCGAATACGATTAGAGCGATAGAACCTAAGTAGAGATTCGATTCTCTTATTAAATATCGTAACGAGTATGTTATGTTCCAAATATTTTATATATGCTTACTATGTGTATTTTCGTATTCTTCAATTTGCTATAAATTGATACACATTCGTAGTCTGATCTATTTTTTGGTATCAGTAAGCATTTGAAAGGAAAAATATGATTATCGTATATGATCGAAACGATAAACGTTCAAGCGATAGGAAAATACAATTGGAAACGGATCGGAGATGATCCAGGGGATGAAATTACTGTAATTTTGGGAATGTGGAGCTGCGATTTTATCGACAGGGAGAAATTATTCGAGGGGGTTGAAGTAAATCTCGCGGTGGAAAGCGAGGGCTCTGCTTGCGAATACGAGGAGGGGTGGTTTTGACGAAAGGTTAGGTTGGTTTGAATTGTTGCTATAGGGTGGCTGCGAGAAGTTACAGTATCGGATATTGAAAGATGGGGTGTCTTGTGATGCGTGTAAAAGAAGTTGAGAGAATTGGCTTCGAAGGGTGAATACTACGATATTGTAATGGTGAGGTAATTTGACTGTTGAGGAATTTAATGGGTCGAAGGATGAAAAGATCTGAGAAAGAATTTCGGGATAAGACTGAGATTCGGTTTCATATAGTTTGAATTTGAAATTTAAAAAGTTGAACTATGAATTTCGCTATTTGAATTTGAATTGAGAATTTGGCAGTCTAAGTTTGAATTTAAAAATTTGAATTGTGAATTTGGCAGTCTGAATTTGAATTAAAATATTTGAATTATGAATTTGACTATTTGAATTTAAATTGAGAATTTAACAGTCTAAATTTGAATTTAAAAATTTGAATTGTGAATTTGCCTATCTAAACTTAAATTGTGAATTTGGCAGTCTGAATTTGAATTAAAAGATTTGAATTAAGAATTTGACTATTTGAATTTAAATTGAGAATTTAGCAGTCTAAATTTGAATTTAAAAATTTGAATTGTGAATTTGCATATCTGAACTTAAATTGTGCATTTGGCAGTCTGAATTTGGATTAGAAGATTTGAATTAAGAATTTGACTATTTGAATTTAAATTGAGAATTTAGCAGTCTAAATTTGAATTTAAAAATTTGAATTGTGAATTTGCCTATCTGAACTTAAATTGTGAATTTGGCAGTCTGAATTTGAATTAAGAGATTTGAATTATGAATTTGACTATTTGAATTTAAATTGAGAATTTGGCAGTCTAAGTTCGAATTTAAAAATTTGAATTGTGAATTTGGCAGTCTGAATTTGAATTAAAGGATTTGAATTATGAATTTGGCAGTCTAAATTTGAATTTAAAAATTTGAATTGTGAATTTGACTATTTGAATTTAAATTGAGAATTTGGCAGTCTAAGTTTGAATGTAAAAATTTGAGTTATGGCTTTGAAAATCCTCATTGGATCTGAAATCTGCGAGTTTCTAATTTGCATTTTAAAAAATCCAGGTGCAAAATTAGCAAGGTTATTAAATGTTTTATTTATTTGTTCGCTAAAAGAATATATATACATAGGTAGTATATACAATATATATAATTTGTTTCAATTATACCTAAATTCACTTTCACTCTTCATTCAATCATTACTCTTTTCATCATCACCTGAAACTCAAAATCATTCCACACGAGATTATATTATCTTAACTAATTTTTAAATAAATAACTATTATTTAATAATATAACGTTTCATCATTTAAATATGTTATAATCCTCAAACCCTCCCAGCTCATATCACGAATAATCCTTTCACGTATGTGTGTTCCATCACACTTATACCGCCATCATAACATACGCTGATAAAACAACTCATAAGTAAACGCAATTTCTCTTCGCTTACAATTCATCCCAAAGTCTTTCAGCAGTCTATCTGCATAAAACTTGGTCGTGCAATCGCCGAAAGCAATCTCCAGCACGCCGAGCGTACTTCCGTCGTCTCAAACGGCGCTCTTCCCCCCATTTCCGGTATCCGTTCGTAGAAACTTCTCTCGTATGGATTCGATCGTCATTTCCATATCAGCCACGACGATCGATCGCAAACACGTGGTACAACCCTCTTGGTCCTCGGGGTGTGTTTCACACACTGGGTGGTCGAAAAGTCACGCAATCCGTATCCTAATGGTCGTTTCAATACAGTTTGCGTGACATTTCAACCACCCGGTATCGTAGGCAGAGAATCCTCGTAGTTTCTTCAGCTTTTTAACATCCTTACCAATTAATCGTGTGTTTTGGAGCTTCTTCGATTGAAACTTTGCGCTTGTACAATCGAGTACACCAAACATTTACGTGTAAATCTGTTGATACGATTTATATTTCCTGGAAGGTTACGATGACGATTTGTTTAGACGATAGATAGAAGAATCTTTCTCTTGTAATCGTATTCAAAACATTTGTAGCTTTTTCATTTTGTCAGAGAACTTTTTCGATTTTCAAATATCTCAAGATATTTATTGTTAACTATGCTCAACCCTTCTCTACGAGTAAATCATTAACAATTAGAACTGGTTTCGTGTAAAAGATAAAATTCAACACTAAGACTATCGACTTAGATGTTGTATACATCAATCAGTGTCATTCAAATGATATTAATTAAATAAATAAATCCATTTACTTATGTCTGTGTCTAAATTAAAGGCAATATTAATTTTGGCAAAAACAACTGTATGTTCCAGCTGCGAGAAAAGAAAATTCGAAATCCGTCATTCTGACGGATTTGATAGGTCCACTGTTAAATAAACAGTTTCCTACATTGATATCTAACAATTTTCAAATACGTATCTACTTTTCAGCTAACTAATTTCCAAATAAAAGTGATAAAAGTAAAGGGAAGTGAAAACGAGAGTAAAGAATACGATTAAGAAAAAGAATCGTTAATTCTCAAAGTGGGCTTGGAATAAATGCCAGGGAATAAATTATGTGGTAATTTTCTGAATCAGAATCCGGAGTTTGGTCAATCGTTAGCGCGAGCTTTCATTCATAAAATTCTCGAACATTCTGCGCAAGTTCGACCGACATACAGCGGACTCTCTTTCAACCGAGGGTGGCTTGTCCGCGTTGCATATTTAGGCTCTTTCCCTTTCACTGGATCATTTCCCGTCCTTTATGAAGCAAACTACATTTGAATAATGTATAATCGTTTTACGATGAATTATCCACTTCTATTACATCTACGTCTAACTCTTTGAATCCATTCTTAATCAGCACATAACCATCTAAATCGTCTTTTTCAGAAATACCATTTCGAATGCGGCAGTTTAAATCACGCTATTTTACAAGTAACTTTCTCGATGCTGATGTTCGAAGTTTCAATTTTCATTCTTCCGATCAATTTCTCATTAAATCATCTGAATCCTTTCAAAAATCTATCAAATTCAATCACACTATTTTCTAATCAATTCCTCGAATTTTACTTTCAGCTTTTTATATTTTTATTATTACGAATATTGAAAGTTTGTTCGAACATAGACAGTGAAATGCGTAGCACCATTCATCGATTGTTTCAACCTTTCCTGGCAACCTTCGCCGACTTGCCGTTACGTGTATTTCGTGGTTGTTAGGAATTCTGACGCCAAACGAAAGGTTTAATCGATTGTGCGGACGAGACGTTTCGCCGACGTAGCAGACATATTAAATAATTGCGTATTAAATCGTTTGTTTAACCTCCTGGCACAATGTAAAATTGTTCATCGGCCATTCTTACGAGATTTCTATAACGATAACATCTGTACAAATTCGCTTACTATTATCCACGTCACTTGTACGATTCTCCAACGACTATCCACAAATACAAGAAAGAAAGAACTAACAAATTAAGATACAAAGGCACTTTTTTATCTTAAGATAAGATTAGAACACAATTTCTATCGCATGACGAACGATCCTTTCGTAAAATCGTTGCCACGTCTCTGGCACCCTTCCACTAACCCCATTCCACCCTTCGATCCTGCCAGGCTGCCAAACAGCAGTTCACTCACGCCATTATCAAACCGCCAAACTCGATTCACAAAGCCGGGCCACCGTAACCAATCACAAAATCCAATGTGGACAATTCGAAACGCAACGATCACCTTGACTCGTCACCGATCAACAAACTACCAAATTGCCTAAATTCACCGTTGTTCTCACTGTTCCTTGGAACAGAGAGAAAGGGAGGCAGAGAAAGTTGGTCGAAGGGATACGTCGAAGCGAACACAGCCACAGCTCGCGAAAATTCCGAACGAAAACGAAAGCAGATCGTACGAACAGCCCCTTCCACCCCCGCGAGAGAGGTGCACGCAGCGCGACCGTTCCATCTCCCATAGACCGGCCGAACGCACCACAGATTCCCGGCACCACCGTCGACCACCCCTTTCCTTCGCCGCCCTCATCCCCAACACACCATCTTCCATCCCTCTTCTGTTCGAAATACTAGCAAACAGCTTTGTGCGTGCACGCAAAACCAGCGTACCCGATGGTTATGCCCATGGTGAGCCACCACGTGCGCGCACGCGTCCCCGCTGACGCAACACGTACGCTGACGTAACGAGAAACCGACAGAACCGAGGACGTTTTATCGAGTGGAGGTTAGGACGACGGCCGGTTGCGCTTGCGTGCGCCCTCCTTTCCTTCCGATACACGCTTTCCGTGCACACCGGGCGAGACCGCGTCAGACTTTTCCCCGGTCGCGAGCCAAACGCGTATCATTCGTGTATTTCGGCTTTTCCTTTTGCTCTCTGTCTGTCTGTCCGTCTCTGTCTTTCAAAAGTTCTGCTGGAGCAACGATCGTCCGATAACACTGAACCCACGAATCGTCGGCAGATACGTCCGGTTGTGAACGATAGCGACGTCGAGGACACTGTGAAAGGAACCGTGTCAGTCGGTGCACCCTGTGCGTCACGTGACGACCGAGACCGCGACCTATCGCAAGCAGAGGAGCAGAGACTTGGAGGCTGTACGCGTTACGACGCCGCTCTCCACGCCGCTTGCAGGGGTTTTCGTGGGTGGAGCGTGTGATCGATAGCGCACCAAACGGACTAAGGGGGTCGTCGCCAAGGTGAGAAACGCTGCGGATACACCATGAACAGGATGAACCACCTGCGAGCCGAGACACACACCCGCGCACGGGGTTTGGCGCATGGGGTTCGACAGACTGCAACGATGATCGTTCGGGGATGCGCGTTGCTATGCTTTCGAACGGGGGTACAACGTGGATTCGATGGGGCGGTGGTGGGGGGGCAGATGTGGATTTTTGTCAAATTACAATCGCGTGAATCGGCGAGTGGATTGGAGGAAAGTGATGCAAACGGGGATGAATGTTGATGTTTTTGAGGCTGGTTCGGTATGTGGGTCAGCGGTCGACGCCTCGGGCGCTGCCTGGTTCAATCTTTCGAAGGGTGGAGGGTGCTTGGGGCGCCGACGTGGATGAAAATAGAATTAAATGAATTTTTTCTCCTCTTTTCGAGGTTTCCCTTTGGTTTTGTTGGAATGTGGGTAATGCCAGGTATTTTAACCCTGCCGCTTTCTTCGGATTTACACAGGTTAATGAAGGTATTCGAACACTTGCCGATACTTTCTATCAATGCACCGAGTAGAATTAAAATTTCATTGGCACTGCAACGTTAGTACTAACACCAGTACTATGATAAAGTTTGATAAGAAGATTTGGTTAGCTAATAAGACATCGGTAAAGTTTGAAGTAACTCTGGAGATGTAGTATATAGAAATTACAAGAGTACAACCTGTATACCTGTGTACTGGATAGATCAGAAAACTATTTCAGTAGTCAATTATCCAGTGTAATGATAGATCTTAATACGATCAATCGTTATACGTTGTATACCAATTTTCTTTTATTAAATATACATTTGCAATAAATATGTTGTGATTTCTATATATCTCAGATTGGTTTCAAATGTTATTATCGTTATTGATAGGCGCGATTTTTCGTTTCAATTGTTGATGGTGGTTTTAAAACCTGACTAGTCCTTGAAACTAAAGCGAGATTGAAACATAAAAGATTCAGACACCGCAGCAGGGTTAAGTTGTTGAAGGTGAGATCGAGTGGATTGAAAGTTCACGTCGCGGTACAAGTTGGTAGGAAAAACTTTTATCAAGCCGAATGCTTCGGTGGTGTATTCAGAAGTTCAAGTATTGTTACGTGCCTATATTTTTCCTCTTTTGTCCTCCTATTCGCTTTATTTCTTCTACCTTCTTTCCCCTGGATTTAATCGATATTTCTCTCTAGAAACTGGCTGACAGGTTTCTACTTGTAAATCATTCAGAACTTCAACCCGCATATACATTACACTAACTTTTTCAAAATATCACGATTTTTACTTGTTCCCTAAACAAAGAACAATTCGCATTAAAGTTAATCGCGATTTAATTACTTCGAAAACGTAGTTAAACATAGTCGATAGAATTTCGTTAAATAAATCGAAGTAAGATTTGTATGTTTCTAGAAATTGCGTTAGATCATCGACTTTAACGTTAAGATTTCCAACGTTCTTGGAATCGATTCGCAACCAAAAATGTCGAATCTCGACTCTATACTAAGTCGTGAATTTTTCATGCAAATAGTCATCGAAACCTGACCTTGATATTAGAAGTTAAGTCGCATCCGGAGTTTCAAGATGGAGGTCGGTCTAACCTTTCGGCGTGGCATTTAATCGATATCGAACCGTCGTTTCAAAGTCGTGGCCTGTGCATTCCTATCTACTAAATAACCAACGCGACGCCACGGCTCAACTGGAAACAAACTTTCCTATCAATTTTCTCTAAAATCAACGATGAGAACCGCGAGATATTATGCTACTCGCTCGTAGCCTACGCTCGTTCATTTACGTATTAGCGTGTCTATTTCCTAGGGACGAGCAATAAGTCACATATCGTTCGATCGGCCAGTGAATAATCCTGTATTATGCGGTGCAATTTAGACGAGAAACGGCTGAACATTTGTTTCTACGACGCTTTTCAAAATAATCTAATTTTCCCTCTTTTGAGATCTGAATTGAGCGTATCAAGTGTTTTATTCCAACCGAACGGAAGAACAGAAAGAACAAACGCAAGCAAATATTGTTTTATATCTTTCAATTCGAAAAGCTGTAATCGAGAGACTGTGGACGTTTATGCAAATTCGTATCTTTAAGAAATACGTATATGAACGTAAATATGATGCAAATTAATGACATATGCAATTATTACGATGTGAAATAAAATTGAAAATAATTATACAGAAAGCTGTAAGGCTTTGCAAGGATTTTGAGTTGTATCAAAATTGCCAAAAGCATTTACCAAGTTTTCCAAAGTAACCAGGATGACATTTGATTGTAAATGTTAGAAAGAAACGTAACCAACGTTGTTTCTTCTGGTAAATATTCTAACGACCACTTTACTTTGGATATGTTCTATATCGATCGTAACGCGTTCATTTCGTAAACGTTGGCGCCTTAAGATCTGTCATAAACGTAAAAATCCGCAGTCTGGCAATCGATTGCAATTTTCCCTCCTTTAGGCAAATAAATACTTGATCGTGAAAGATTAAATCGTTGGAGAAATTGTGGCTATTTATCACAAAAGAGGACTTGAATGTCGCAATAAGTCGGTTACATTGGAAATGTCGTTCACCTTTGCATAAGAGATCGCGAATTACGTTTTTGACCCAGTTCCATGATGCAGAGAAACGTCCGTCAGGGACAACAATTGCAGAAACGCGTGGAGAAAATAACCGCGACGAAACTGGTATACCGGTTACTGCGTGTAATTACGACTGGTTCAGAAATTAAACGTAACGCGTTAACATGCTGCCGATTTCTACGTTTGCGATTATCGCGCCGATCGTAAAAATATCTAAAATTATCGTGCGTGATAACTGATAATCATCTGATTGATAAATCGAGTTTCGAACTTCCTTCCGTATCGAGTTTACACATTTGTGCTTTATTTGTTTATTTATTTATTTTTTAATAAATTGGATAATACTTGGATAGTTTCATTGATGCTTTTTTAATGGAAACTTAGAATTAGGAATATCATTGAAGTTTTCAGTTATAGTTTTAGTTTTATATACAGTTTCATGTATCGTGATGGTTTCTGCTGTGAAAATTGCACAATTAAAAAATCGAGGAAAAATATTGAAAGTATCAAGAAACATGTGATTTAGAACAACTTGTACAAATATTAATCTCTGTTTAAAAAATGTACAACTGCAAGTTGGATGATTATACAAATATTGAAATGTTCTAGAGACGATTATTTTAACGATTCATAATATACATCATTCCCATCTTGATTCCTTTATTAATTCAATTGCTATTAAAAATATGTGTTACTACATTAATAAAGTATACAATGAATCATAAAATCGTTCGCATCGTAGTTAACAGAGGAAAATATTAGTTTTAAATACAAGATAAAGTCCGAATCGGACACGATGTTTATTTTGTTCGCGTGTTCCCGCGTTATTATCGTTAACGATATTATCATCTTTGCCATTGTTCCGGCAAACGACGCATCCGGATGTTATTTTTAATCATAACCTAGAGAAACGTGACGTATATCGCTTTTATCTCTGCTTACATCCCGCTTTTCACATGTTTCACGTCGCGTGATTGCTGCTTCACCTTCTATCGTTTGATATTTATTAAATGTTAAGTAATTCCGGCTTTAATTAAGCCGATTTAACGGACGCTTGTTAACGCTCCTTTTTATTTCAGAGGATTGTACAGTTCTATATAATGTACACTAACCTAATTAGGTTTCTATGAATTATTTCTATCAGTCTTAACCATAAACTTATGATATATAAACTTATTGAAACTGCAAGCAGGAAATAAAATAAAATTTCAATATCAAAATTTGAACTACCTTAATCAAAGTTCCTAACGTTGCTCAACGACTGATTTCGAATTTTTCAATCGACGAAAATTTTAGATATATGGTAAAAATCTTCGCACATGTTTAAAATAATAGTAAATGTTTAAAATAAACCTAAACGTCTTAACAAATACATTTATTACTAAGAGCTGAACATCGATTAAGATTAATCGAAATTATAAAAATTCTCCTTTCATATTCAAACTAGAAACGTTCTATTTTATTGACAATTTATACTCAACGACGAATTTTAAAACAATCACGTGTAATTGCCATATTTAACAACGAACCGAAATTTACTGACAATTTTTCACACTGGAAAATAAGTAAATGGAAAATAAGAAGTCAGAAACTAGGAAACAACATCGAATGGAAACTTCCGTACACTTTGTGAATTAAAAAACTATCGATTCGAATGCTGTGATTAGAAATGCGATCAAGTGATTAGAAGAAAGTCAGGATCACATATCAGGGACTCGTGTACGCGACGTTTCCACGGCAACAATAGCGAAAGTGGCTTCTCGATACAGCACCGTCTCGGCGCGCGGCGTCACGGCGTCGTCGCACGCCACTTCTCAATGTCGTTAATTTTATCGATCACTCGATAACAACTGCAAATTCCCCATAAAACGTCTATTCTCCGTTTCACTCGTTTCTCTATATCCGTTACCATTTGCAATCAACCGATCGTTACAGCATCACCTACAGTTTCAAGATAACTTTGATGATCTTCATGTCGCTAGAAGGAGAATCTTCTTCGTGTGACTTGCAATTTAAAAAATTAAACAGTCTCGGGCGTCGTCGCACGCGACTTCTCAATGTCGTTAATTTTATCGATCACTCGATAACAACTGCAAATTCCCCATAAAACGTCTATTCTCCGTTTCACTCGTTTCTCTATATCCGTTACCATTTGCAATCAACCGATCGTTACAGCATCACCTACAGTTTCAAGATAACTTTGATGATCTTCATGTCGCTAGAAGGAGAATATTCTTCGTGTGACTTGCAATTTAAAAAATTAAACAGTCTCGGGCGTCGTCGCACGCGACTTCTCAATGTCGTTAATTTTATCGATCACTCGATAACAACTGCAAATTCCCCATAAAACGTCTATTCTCCGTTTCATTCATTTCTCTATATCCCTTACCATTTGCAATCAACCGATCGTTACAGCATCACCTACAGTTTCAAGATAACTTTGATGATCTTCATGTCGCTAGAAGGAGAATCTTCTTCGTGTGACTTGCAGTTCAAAAAATTAAACAGTTTCAGATTGGTTTATTAAAGAGACGAGTGATAAAATTGTAAAATTGTCAGTGTATATTAAAATCAATGTAAGTACAAGTACAGAGATAGCGTATGCCTCAATGCTACTGTTCAACTCGGCTACTTTGCTATTCCAATGTCTGACTCGCTATAAACATTCGCTACAATGACTGTCCTAGAGAGCACGTTCGTCTATTTGTATCGATCTGTGGCATTTTAAAAAGTTTAAATGCAAGTCCGGTTGACGATTACAAATAACGACGATAATGTTTTGTCCGGAGATTGTTTATCTTTGAACCTAGCAAACCAAAACAACGTTGCCATTCCAAGGCACAACAATACGAGTCTCTACCGATTTGAATCTTCTGTTGACTCATGTTCCGCTACAAGTCCAATGACAAGCTATTTATTGCAAGCGTACTCTTAATGGAAAAATTAGTATACAGCGTGAACAGTAGTCTTAAACGTACAATTAATGCTCAGGATAGTCTCATTGAATATCGTGGGTTATTTATATAACGGATGATCAAATACTTTGCTGATTGCTGCGATGTGTATGTTCCAATAAATATCTTGTAACTCCTATATTTTCACATTCGTCTGAGATTTTATCATCGAAAATCGCGATAGTCGTGTCTCGTAATGGAGCTAATGAGATTTCGAAACGATCTGTGTATTATACAGATAGAAAGTTTCTAATAGCAAAGTTCGAATAGTTTCGCGAGCCACCGTATATATAGTAGAATATTGTAACGTGAAATTTATTTGTGAAACTTGCTGCACATATAACAGCGCTAATTATCACATACATATAAGGAGGTACTTATTATACAGGGTGAGTCAGAACATGTGTAAAGTACGGCTGATTCAGCACACTAAAATAAGAAGCAAAGTTCATACCTGTAAACATATGTCCGATATGACCTTGTTTTTGAGGTGCAGTCTATTTTGTGCTGTTGGACGTCACTTAGATCAACCGTTTCAAACGATGGCAAATGGAAAGATCCTGTTGGCCTTGTTTCCTCACCAGCTCGTCCTCCGGACCTAAAACCATTCGATTATTAGTTATGAGGGCGTCTAGAGTCTCCTGTTTATAAAACGTCAGTCGACAGCGTTGAAACTCTTCGTTAACGCGACGGTCAAAGTTGCTGACAAATCCGTGTAAGTTGGACAATTTATGACGCGATGCATTCGCGCTTTTATCGAAACTGCACCTGGTCACTTGGAGCAATTTTTCCGGAGGTAGATAAACAACAGTTGCAACACAAAACAATCTGTTACTGGAAAACAAGGCCATATGCTTTCCGATCAACATTCTCATTCAGCTTGTACAATCGCAAATCTGTCTGTCCTTAAAATTTGTAATTAAATTCCATTCTGTCGAAGAGATGCAAGTGTCTGAATATTTCTCGACGTTGGCATATACGCGTAATACGAATTTCGATTCCTATCTCGATCTCGATATGCATCTGCTTTAGCATTAAATCGTTCGACCATGCACGACGCGATGCATGTAGCAGAATAAATAAAACGAACGAAGCAAAAGAACCGAAAGAGAGGTAAGATTGAAACGTTTGGGCGGAACGATGAATGACGAAAGTTCGAATCGCAACGAGGATTCGCGCCGATTAAAAGATCGATCTTTATTAAACAGTCCGGGTGTCCATTTGACGATCGATTGATCGTTGAATTAATAAATCGTTGCAACGGTATAATGTTTGCTCGGCCGCGATTAATGGACCGTGTCAATCAACGTGTCGAGTCGTTAACGCGATTATTCACGCTGCGCCAACCGCTGCTCCTTGAGCTTTCGATCGAGAGCGATTAATGACGGCCGAAGCTTCGTCGTGTCTTTGCTTATTTTGCGGCGAGACATGCGAATTTATGGTCTCAGCTGCACGCATTTGCACGCGATCCGAAAGATCCGAGGCACGACGAAGGAAGACGCTTTACTTTGAGAATTTTTCTCCGATGAATCTTTTGACGGATGCTTGTGGAACCAGAATTGGCATTAGAGTTTATTATTTTTAGATTAGCACATAAGGGATTGTACGTGCAGGAAATGTCAGATAACGTTCTCTTCTATCTTGAACTGAATTTTATATTGAATTTGCGTTTAGTGTATAAAATACATTGTCAGGGAGAATTAAAAGTCGAATAAACTATGAAGGATTTTGTTGCAATAATGAAATAATAAAAATGATGAAATAGGCTTGACAGATTCAGTTTTCGTTCGTACGATATGTAACAAAGATGCGGTTCAAACAAAAATTCCTTCTTTCTAAAAAAAAAAGGTCTCCAAAACGTTGCTGTGCTTCCTGCACAAATATCTCTCAGTGAAATTTAAGCTTTTACACGCAGCGAATAATTCTCGACCGCTTGCTTATGCTGTGTAAAAGTCACGTTTATATCTACTTCACAAATTTGTCAAAAATAACTGGTATATTTAGAGATATCTTCAAGAACCATGATCCATCTTTGTCATCTTGTGTTCCTTAAAAGGTTCAATTTATAACCAATTTTATAACAGCATCGCTAAAAATAAATATCGGACGCAAACAGTATTTACTCAACTACGAAGTATAATCGAATTTTTAAAATTGTTTTCCTCGAAAACGCTAAAAGTGGACGTACTATATCGGTGCCGCAAGCTATCGATATCGAAGGAAAACAACTGACCGATTGAAAAACGGAGAATCATCAGCATGGTAAACAACGAATTAACATGGTATCGCTTTGAGAGGAAATGGAGCGATAGTGCTCGAGTGGCAAAAGGGTCGCAGAGGGTTGGAACCGGGCGAGGAACGCGAATCGTGGCGGGTGCTCGGGATCACCGGCGTGCAGAGTCGTAAAACACGTGCGAGCGTGGTTCGCGGTGCCGACCACGTAGGTGGGGAACATATGGGGAACCGTGGCTAAATATAGAGAGCGCTTTTATGGCGTGCGGTCGTGCCTCTGGGATCCACGGACGATCCACGAACCCCGATGCCCTTTATCCGATCCGACCGTGCGCCTCTCTCATTAGGGCAGCGTCACGTTATCGAACGGATCGCCATGATTTCGCCAACCCAACATTCGTGAAATCGTGTAGAAACCATGGTCATGGAGAAACGCTCGATTTAGGGAAAAATTTGTCGAGTGGAAGAGCGTGTCTTTCGTCTCGTTTGATTAATCTTCGTTGTTTGCTGATTGGTTTCGCCACACGGACATGGTAAGTTTCAGTGAAATTTTAGAGTTTATCGTTTCTGAAATTGTTTCTTTATTTAAGCCTGACGTAGGTTCTGACTTATTAATTGAATAGATTTAAATAAATAAGCAGATATTTATTAGATCTTAACGTGCCATAGATAGCGAGGAATTTGTTGCGTATCTGTAAATTGTGTACGTTCGGACACGGGTTTTATAAAATTGTGAAATTGCGTGTTTTAGTTTGTCAGGTTTTGTTTCTTTAGCTTTGCTTCTCTTAGAAATTTACCGCGCTTGAGAATTATATACGTACACCTGCATTTAGATTTGTATTAGGTTTCATACGGTTAGGTTTACGTTCTTCTAACCGATCTTTATAATTCAACGTGGCAGCGTATTTTTCGAAATGTCGTAGGTTTGTTCAACTTTTTCAAACTTTATCGAAGTTCAACTTCTTCAATATTCTGTTGTGTCTTTATCAATTATTCAAGCTTGAATCAGCTTCCGAATTATGCGAGCGTGAAACACGAATTGTATCGTCTGTTTCAATGGATATCGATCAGTTCCGTGATTAGGGTTGTGGATGTAGAAACTTGTAGTTTTAATTTGTTCTTTATTTTCGGTTCTTCTAGAAATTTATCCCAGAAACTTATTATTAAATTTACGTAAACAAAGGATCCAAAACTACAATCATCCTGATCATACGAGCTACAACTCGCTTCTCGCTCTTAGAGGCTGCGATCAAAACAAAAACAGACTGTGTGTACTTCAACCCTTCGTTCGTTCGTTGATGAAAAATTTGTCGAAGAAATGGAAAATAGACAAGAACATCGTATCAGAGCTGCCTGTCTCGAATACGAAACAGAAGCTTGTCTTAATTTAATTGGAATGGTGGCTAGACGAACGTCAACGTCATCGTTCGTCAAGGTTCACGGACGGCCGATGAGTGCAGTCTTTGTTCGCTTGCGGATCACAATAAAGCTTCCGACCATGAGTACGATTCGCTTGACTGGCGGTGGAAGACGAGGAAACAACGACCGAGGAAGTACACTAAGCGGAGAGTTCAAGGACACCAAAGGAGTTTCTCTTGCAAATGGATCCTCCTTCTTATTGAAAAACGTCCTAAAGAATAGCAACTCCGAAATCCTTTTCGTCTCCAATGGCGGAGATCGGGACTGAGGAGAAACCTGGCGTCTTTGAAGGTTCATTTGTAGACTACGCGTTTTTCCAGGAAGTTTCAAAGCGCAACATCACACAAAATGCGCATAATGTGAAAAGCTATATAACATATCCAAGATAAGTATAATGTTTTTTATAACACTTGGATGGTAAAACAATTTTCTATCGTGTCTGTTTTTTTTTCATATTTTCATATATTTTCTAACAAATATGGATTTGCATAAGAATCCACAGTCTAGTTATTTGCTTCTTTGAAACTGTTGATTCTTTTGTGTTACGTGATAATGTGATAAACTACGTTTTAAACGATGACGATATGTATCGATATGCTGGTTATTAAATACGTAATAGCAATAACGGAATGTTATCGAGAAGAAGATCGTTTTCCAGAAATTGCTCGAGTCCCAAAAGTACTTCAAGAGGATGAAATATTATACGGGAATGTATGAGGATTAATCATTTGTAATGAATTTGAAAATGACATTTCCCATCGCTCATATGGATGTCTAGTAATTAATTTGTCGGCCAACCTGTAATATAAACGGATCTATCAATTACGCGGTGAATAATTGGCGAACGCAAGTGAATACGACGTATCAAACGCAGTGCTGTGTTTTAACGCAGAAAGATCGTTTAAATTGTGAAATTTCACGCTAATGACGATGTAATTATGCATCTTGGCCGCAGCATTTCATTTCCGATTCTTTTCAATCAATTTACATTATCGATATCTGTATTTTTAACAATTTAGCCGTAACAAAACTGTGCAATTTAAAGAAATTGACATATTATATTTATAACGCGATTAAAGTGCGAATATTCATAACGTTCATATTTTAATGAATGCAATTTCAAAAACCGGGCCTAGACAGAACTGCGTTCTACCAAATACCATAGCAAACATTACACTCTGTACATGACACATTATGTGCATGTTGCACATTTTTATCTTCAAATTATCCAGAAACACGTAAAACTCCGCGGTTTAATTACGATAAACTATTGCTCGTCCCTTAATAATTTACACATCTATGCTCGTCGTAGATTGCATCGCGTCGTCCAATTTTCCTGCAGAATGAAAACTCGCCCGCTAGCTTCTTCCTCCTCCTTGTATCCCAACTATAAAGAAACGAAAACTCGAGAGCGGAGACGCAACGTTTCTCTCTTGCACTGCCGTCGCTGCGCGCGGAGGGAGATGCCGGAGCGAGATAAGCGACGCGCCTGCTTTCCAATTCGCAACGGATGATCGCGCGGCAGAAGTGCGTGAGAGGTAACGTGGGCGGGTGGAACTTATTGCGGTGGGTGGGCCAGGCAGCGAGCGTGCGACAGAGACCGCCAACGGAACCCGTTTCTCCTCTATCCTCGTGTGCACTGGCTCGTGAAGCCGACAAAGACAAACCCAGACAGAGAACGAATCCATTAAACAAGCACCAACATCGCTGAATCGATTCGTCGAACGAAGAGGGAATACGTAAGAAAAAGGGGAAGACTTATTGCAGAAAGTGAGACAAGGATAGACATATGTATAGAAGGAACAAGAAACGAAGATAGAAGATATTCGGAGCGGGAGAGCGAGAAAAGGACAAACACAGAAGCATTAGAGGACGGATAAAGATAGAAGATATTCGGAGCGGGAGAGCGAGAGAAGGATAAACGTACGTGGAAGCGTCGGAGGACAGATAAAGATAGAAGACAGAAGGAGCGGGAGAGCGCCGAGGCTGCAAAAAAATGTGCGTGACGCCAGTCAAGAACGACAGAGATAGGGGAAACAGAGTTGTTCGGCGGAACCAAAGAGGGACAGGTATACAATGTGGAAGAAGAAGAAGAAAGATAGAGATAGCGATATACGATACTGTGAGGGAACGACGAAAGCGGAGAAAAAAACTGTGCACGCAAGCCTGTCGGAGGAGGAGCGATGTATATATTGAACAAGGAGAGACGATTAGACGAGGATAGTCTTACAAGTAGCATGTTAGAGCGACAAAGAAAGGGAGCGACTAACGTTTGAATGGAACAGAGAACGTGAATTGAAGGAAAAAAGAGACTGTCTAGTATGAAATAAAGGGAGATGGAGCATACAAAGAGCGACTAGTGGAACGAAGAAAAGAGAGTTATATGCTACTGGATAGGTAAGAGTATCATTGAGAGAAAGATAGTCGATATGGGTGGCAGATTGTTTGACAGAGACTGGAACTTTGAGTGGAACGTATGGAACATGAGAATGAAGATATTATGAACGTGATGAGGACGAGGATGGAAGATAGTAGATACGACGGTAGTGTACAGGGCACTGGGCACGGTAGTGTCGAGTATGTATTGGCTGTGAGTTCGTGGGAGAGAAAAAGATGGAGATATTCTGTCGTTGTTTCGTATGAAGACTATAGTAGAAGAACGCAAGTTAAATCTATTCTTTACAGAGGAACGAAAATTAAAATTCAGGGTGCTGTCCATCAATCCCATGTTATCAAAGTTGATCTTTTATTTCTTGCTGCAGCTGCTAATTCGTTCCTTCGTACTCTTCAAAAATGACAAAATATTGCTTCCTCTAGTTTTCACAAAACTTTGTCAATTTACCAATTGTTTTTGAAAGACCTACTCCTTTTGACCTTGACAGATTGTTTTCTTTCTTGGATAAATCGTACTAAAGTACTTGCTTCGTACTCGTAAACATCGCCCTAAATACTCAAAATAAGGATTATGGATTGAGCGTGACAAGGTTGAGCGGGTTCTACTTTTATCAGACTTCAATTTTAATCCTGACTTTATCTCCAAATTACGAGATCGTAGATTGTTGGATACAAATCGCGTGTAATATCTCGATGTTTTATTTCACACAATATTAAAGTGCCTACGTACTACTTATGTAGGTACTTGTGGAAAATGTCATAAAGCAAAAGGTTAAAGAGTAGGGTCACGCGGAGGTTAATATATAGGTAACTACGCTACATGCACGTAGATTAAATAAAATTGCTATTATAACCTTCACCTGGAGAAAGGGTTAATAAAGACAAACAAAAGATCTCCGAATATTTAGCAACGCTTAATTTGATCAAATAAACTATAGAAATTACAATGTAAGCTCCTCGACTCTTCCTTCGAATTATTCTTCGTTCTTTAATTTTGCAGTTTAAGCGAAGAATTATTCGAAGAGTCGTGTAGTACTTGCGCATATTCCATACTATGAGTTAAACAGGTTTGGTATCTTTTTGCAAATGATATTACCTAGTCCTTTCAAGGTAATTGCACGGAGACGTCAATTACAAAAATTAACTGGATAATTTTCCCACGATTGTATTTACCGATGGGGAGATGCGAGTGTGCAAATTGGCCCGGGATAATGGCGACGACGTGACGCAGGCATCCGGCCAAAGAAACCGGCCCAATTTTAACCAACTCAATGAAATGAAGTTAAACTATGTTAATAGTCGTTAGCTTAATGAACAATTTTCGTAATTCGCGTCTGTTTTGCAAACTTGTAAATCCGTTTTTCAAATTTCTGTCGCGACTGAGATAACGAGGATCGTTGGACTAACAAAATCGTGAACGATCCGGCTCCGATTTGGATGTAACGATCGATTTTATTTTATGTACAGTCGTTTTTTCGAATGAGAATGACCGATGGAGCAACATTTTTACGCATTTTTTTAAATTCTTCGTTGAAGAGCATTTCCTTCTAACATGTTAGAGGGCATTCAATTTTTCTTAACAACATTTTCTTCCATCTGTAACCATTTTTAAGTTGCCTCTTAAGGGATATAAGAAAAGGGATAAAAGGAATCGGACTTTGGAGGCTGATTTTATCCCTTTAAACTTGAGTTTTCGCAGTTAAAAAAATATGTATCTACTATCATTGGCTGTTCTTTAAACCTACAAAGTTTTATCCAAATCGGATCGTTCGCGAACGTTGCTTGTTAGTTTATTAATGAAAATTAATATCAGGGAATTTATCTTCATTCTGCTTAAGGATATAGATACATAATTTCATTCTATGAATTATTAGTGTGCCATTATGCTAGCGTTGCGTGCGAAGTTCCAACTTTTCGCAAACGTTTCTTTGAATATTTTGCAGCCGAATTTTAATTTTTAATTACGCATTAAGTCTCTTAGTTATAATTTTCTTTCTACTAATTGCTTTTAATTTTAATTGAAAATCTTATGATCTTTGCGAGCAACACGGTCGAATGATTAAGCAATGAAAGAATCTATTAAGGGAGCTTTATTTATTGTCGTTGAAACTTAAGAAAGGGATAGATCTTCGCTAAAAGAAAATTAAGAAAACTTTGATTTGGGTAGACGAGCGTAATTCTAAATTTTTGGAAGTTTCTTACGTCTTACATTACAATTACATAATTAGGTAAGACAAGAATTAATTAAGGAAGTTCTTTGCCATTTTTTCAATACTCCATCGAATCTATAATTTGCGAAACAATGGAGAAATTCGTTTAAACTTTCGTCAGTTTCAGCGCGCTCCTGGTAGTAAAAATATCGCATGTTTCCGCTGACGAAGCATGTTTCTGCGAGCCGACGCGCAATTTTTAACGATGTTTGCTCGTCTAGATTCGCGTCCTGGTATTTTCCTCGAACTAACGAACTTTCGTTTAGGAAACTCGCGTCGCGATGCCGCGCTTTTCAATCCGCTTAACGTGGTTTCATTTATGCAAAAGTGACGGCGCGCACGTTGAAGATTGTTCGGCTCCCTCGCGGCTAAATCCGATCTGTTTACGCAACCGTGACTTCCAGACGACTGCAAATTGCCACGTAAATGTATTACCGAACGATCTCGTTAATTTCTACAAGTGTTTCTGTCGTCTTTATCGTTTCGTATCAATTCTACGCTCACTGTAAAACACGTACCATTAACAAACAAACAGTACTTCTTAACATTACGTATACGAAGGAATATTACATTGTTGCGAAGATTAAGACATTTAGAAAAATCTGATAAATTTCAATCAGCATTATATTATTATTTCGTTCGAGATCTTAAATTATAAATGACTGATATATTTAACACTAGAAGCTGCCTGCAACATGTACTCAAATCTTCTATATATAAATCAATATATATATTTATATTTCAAATGATATTAATTAAAATGAATAAATCTATAAAACTGTGATTTTCTAAATAATGATATGTATGTAACAGTATAATTGCACGAAAAGGAAATTTGAAATTTGTCTGACGAGTTTGATGGTTCTAATGTCAGTATCATAATAATATTCGCCATAATAATAATGTACAAACAAAAGTTAATTTCTTTAGCATTTTTAGGTATTTATCACGTATCTCGATGACTACATTATTTTAGCCAGTCGCAAGATTCGTGATTTTCTCAAAAATTTTTAGCACAATCCTGTACCTTCTATCGTACCTTTTTCTTTTGGTAAATATAAAAAGATATGATCATAATACGATAATACACAAGATAATAGGAAGAAGAAAAAGCATTGGAATACAATTGGCGGCTACAAACAAACTGGTCGGCTGAACGGTCGATTGATGAGAAATTGTAGTGAATCGTTCTGTATAAACGCAAACATTTGGTCGACTAGTTCCGTCGATCATCGACTAGTCTACTTGATCAATTTTAGTCGACAGATTTAGTCGACCCGGCCGTAGCCGTCTTAACGGACACTTTGTTTGGATAACAGAACGTTCAAATAACAAAGTACCTATTCGGATAATAGAGTATTTTTGAAAAAATAGTAGACCTATTTTCTTCTTGTAAAACGTAAAATGTAAAATACGAAACGTAGAGAAGAAAATGTTCAACGTGGAATTAATGTCAAAAATAAAAAACAAAAATATTAAGCCTATTTTCTTTTTGAACCGTTCAAAATGTAAAATACGAAATTTAAAAATAAAAGTTGAGTTAATGTTAAAGATATTCCTTACCCTCCGCGTATTTTTGAACAAATAATAAGCCTATTGTCTTGCTTTGCATTGTTCGAAATGTAATGCATAAAATACAAAAAAAAAAGAACAAAATGTTCAACATTGAATTAATGTTAAAAATATTCCTTAACCTCTGCACCTAGCTAAAAGAGTTAAGGTCTAAGTAAACCTATAAAAGGAAAAATTCATCCCTTTATGCTTTACGTACTGAAACAGTGAACCCTCGCCCTAAAAAAGCTTATTTCAGTAAGCAAAACAACCCTTCGTCACCTCGCCCCATACTGAAGCCATATTGCTATAATTTGCCCTCATAAATGGCGAAACTCTTTGCGAATGTCATAATCGACAAGGGATGTTGCGTATTCGTTTATCAAGTATTCAGCCCCTCGCGAATTCCCTCGAATCGAATTACGAGCTTACAAATCTGCTCCCATTCACTGACTAACGGTGCTTTCTCTCTTAACAGAGATCTGATGTGACGTCGTTGAACAATCTGCTGGGCCGTGTAAAGGGGCAAAATGAGGGGTGGCAGTGGTGACGTCCCTCCCATGGTCACCGTCCCCGCCTCCGCGTCTCTTAACGTGAGTATACCGTACATTTTTCCCTATCAACTAAAAGCTTGGAACTAATATCTGTTTCACGGAACCTAAGAATGGAATTTGAAAGGATGTCAACTTAGAATTCCTTTGCCTTGCAACACTATTTCACGAAAAATCTATAGAAATGAAGAAAATTCTTACTGCTGCCTGTAACATTAATTTCAAACTAACGAGTTTTAATAAACAAATTTCTTGTAAATTTAGAAAGATAATACAATTTTACGCGGTGCCTGATGTGCATACACAAAAAGACAAAGGAATATTTACCTACTCGATCAATTCTGGAATCTCATGATGGATCTTGTTAATTATGGACAATAGGAAAGACGTTGCTCGGTATACGTTTAATCAGAATCACTATAGTTGCATGGCTAACATAGTTACACAAATTACGACCGCCGTGTAGCGGTGCGGTTCTAATTTGTACAAGGCCGCCATACATAAAATAATCGATATTACGTATGATTAAAATATTAGGTTGTCCGAAAAGTGTCTTTCTTTTATAGACCCGTCTTTTACAACGATGCATCTTTATACAAACATGAAACCTAATCTGTCGAACGTTGTGATCTTTATCTTGATAGAAGAAAATGGATCGTACGTGATTCGATAAAATAATATGAAACGAAAAACGTTGTGCATTCATTATTTCCTTATAAAACGAAAGAAACTTTTCAGACGACCTAATATTATCGAAAATTTGGATCGTTACTTTTCAAATAGCTGTCATAAAAAATTACGAAAGCCAGAAAAATAAAGATACCACTGCACCTCGATCATCTTGATCCCCAGACACGCGTCTCCTATAAAAAGCAAACTTCAAAAGGATCAAAGTTTCTCTTCGACAGCTCCTTATAAGTACACCTCAGCCATCATCCACCTTGGTAATACACAATCTGCGTAATGTCTTGCCATCACGAGACGACCAAATTCCTGGAGGATTTTTCAAAGTGTCGCGAGCCCGTTTCCCGCGGGATGATTTCGTAAGCCAATTACCGCGGGCGAGTTTATCGTCACCGCGGAACCGGGCCGTCGTTGAGCAACGCGAAAACCGGTGCTGCAAGTATTCCGCTCGACAGTCGTGTACGTAGGCCTCTATCGATCCTCTCTGGATCGAGCAGACGATCGATTCGATCGTGGATACCCCGCGCGATAACGAGGGTTTCATCCGAACGGAAGGAACATGCTCTTTTTCCTCTTTTTGCTTTTCGATGACACGAACTGCGTCCCCTTTTTCCTTCCTTTTGGATTCTTAAGAGGATTGGAACATCCTCGCAGACATCGCGGTGGAAAATGTTTTCGAGATTATTTTTCGTTGGGATTAACGATGAAGCGAGGTTTTGAAAATAGTAGGATGGAATTTCAAATGTGCATTTTTGCAATAATGAAGCTATTAACGCGTTATCAACGGGCTCAGCGTTTTTAATCTTTAACGTTGAGGTCGAGAGACATTTTGACATACACCGGCGTACAGAAGAATTGGGACGTCAACTGCTATTTAATACAAGTTGTATACTTTTCACTGTTCCTGTCTTTTAAGTATTTTATTGTAAGTCGGTAGTTTCATTTGTACTATTCGCGTCTTATAACGTAAAATGCCAAATGAAGTAAGATTTGTTAGAGTTTCTCAATAGATAGAACGAGTAGGCGTTTTAATATTTATAGTTGCAGTGCAGGTATCGGCAAAAATTTGTCAAAAGTGTAATAAAATACCTTTCAGAGTACACTGTCAACAATGCGTTAACGGACTGCGAATGTTTACGCAAATTCATATTTGTACCGACATAAGGGAAAAGCTGGAACCTGAACACAAAATCACTTTCATTTGCTAAATATTGTGAAGCATACTATACTTCGTGTATGTATACATGTTACTTATATCTTGTATACCACCATTCAAAAGTATTCAGCTACTTGTTTATTTTTGTTAAGATACATTTCGATTAGAAAACCACTGTCAAATCAAACTGCAATAATTTGCTACTAGTATAATACAAAGTATCTGTATCGTAATTCGATTAAATTCATTTTCGAAAGTCAGTAAGTGAAAATAAAACTGATGTTCGTAATTGTCACCTTACAGAATTACTTTGTTAATTAGCGAACCCTTCATCTTCAAATTTTTGAGTTTTTGAATTACTATATTCTATATAGCTAGAAAGATTCCTGATGTTAATACAACTAGCGATATTTAAATGGCAAATTTATATACCATTATATATAGTAAACGCTAAAACAAATTATTTCTATGTTTTTTAATGCGTAGGCAATACATATCTATATCCCGGTGATTGCATAAAAAGGCAGCAAGTGTTGCTTTCAGTTATTAATTTACCATTTGTACAATTTGCTAAAATTTGCACATTGTTACTATAAATCGACCAAAATCACCGAATACTTACATGTAGTATATACTTCTGTATATATAGACGTTACTTTCATCTCATATATTTTTGTACATGTAGATACTATTAGATTGTCCAAAAAGTGTCTTTCTTTTACAGACACGTCTTTTACAACGACGCATCTTCATTCAAACGTGAAATATAATCCGTCGAACGTTGTGATCTTTGTTTTGACAGAACAAAATTGATCATACGTAATTCGACGAAATAATATAAAACGGAAAATGTTGCGCATCTGTCATTTCCTTATAAAACGAAAGAAACTTTTCGGACGACCTAATACTTTTATCTCATACATTTTTGTACACGTAGATACTACGTTTATCTCATATATTTTGTTACATCGACCTAACTGTCCATAGGTCACTGAACGCTAGTGTATTTCGCGCGAAATGATTTTTAGCACGTGCAATACCTTTGACATTACGTAATTTCAACATTCAACGCGAATGCTAACTTTATTTCGTAAAACACAGCGTATATTCATCGATGATATTTCATAGCGTAAAATGTATATTTTAATTCGACCAAGTATCTTACAGATAAGCAATAGAATCAAAGCAGGAAGTCGTTATCTACATTCTAACGATCGTTTAGCTCGAATCGAGCAAGTATCGGCTGAATTATGGACAAGAATTTTATAACTTTTGCCACGTAGAAAAAGAAAGAAAAGAAAAGGCAAAGTATGACAGAATAAACGCGCCATAACGGTTTAAAAATGCGAACAGCTATCGGTTATTTACTTGCCGCAAACTTAATAAAAATTCGTTAACAGAAGCACATGGTTTGGCATAGAAATACGAGCACAGACAGGCGAGTTCGTAATTCTTCGCCCTCCATTTCTTTTCGGCCAGCAGACCGCCCTGTGTCGAGCCGTGTCGGGATTTAGGGGTAGTCCCACCCCTAACTACGACTCACAACGTTCGTGCCCCATGAATTTATCATGTTGCTCCTGATAGAAGCCAGCTACCGATTAGGTAGGCTGTATAAAGCGAGAAATTAGCATTCTCGAGGGAGAACCGAGTAGGATCGTGACGCGCCAAGCGTTTAGGAACGGAAGCGCCACGATTGGATTAAATTATTGCAGCCTCCAGCGTGATTGATCACTACCGCTCTCCTTGGGACGATGAATTGATTAAAATCAATTTTAATCTTGTCTCTAAACTTGCTTCTGTGCTGTTCGATATTCTTCTAAAAGATTTCGTTCTGCTACGAACTTGCACGTTTCAAGTGCTGGTTTATTTGCTTGCGGCTACAACCAGGCTAATTGGACATTTTTTTGAACTATATAGAGCAATCGAAGGATAAAAGTTTGGTGTGGAGAAAATCAAAGTGAGAAAAAGGAGGAAGACAACCTTTGGTTCTCGCATTTTGAGGACTTTTTCACTGTTATAGTAGAATTTCCGTGAGAAATTAGGAATTGGATATTTTCATGGTTTTCGCGCTTCTAGTATTAATAGTAGTAGATAGGCATAGTAATTTTAACGCACAGCAAGTAAAATAATTTTTCAATGTCATACAGTTTCCTTTTCTTAAAATTCGATTATCCTAAAGTTGTGATATAAATATTCGCTGTAAAGAACATGGAATTTTTTATTTGTTAAAATTCCCGCTCTAGTTTCTGCTATCCTGTAATTTATATTTAGCGATAATTCATCGAAGCTAACGCAGAAGCTGAAATTAAGGTAAAACTTTATGGAATTGAAATGATAATTCCGATATCGTAAGCGATGGGTTAATAAACGAGACCATTTAATCGAAACAATATTATTTATTGCACGTTCATTCGACCAATTACCGCGTTAACCAACACCGTACCGATTTATTTCATTCTATCGCATCTCGTTCCACACACTGTGACGTTTTAATAAGTAAAACCTCGAAATACGGTTGTGGAAACAACAAGATGTATCGTCGAGAAATGACGATTCCTGGAGATACGTATCCGACAAGGTTTCGTTCCCCGACCACGCCACGGAAATTAAATTTTCCGCAAGCAGATCGACGGACGACGAATGAAAAACTTGTCGCAAAGTAAGCAAGTTCTCGGGAAATCGTCTCTGTGCGATCATATCTATTCGATTGAGATTTATCGACGACTAACGAACGTTCGTATAACCAATAACTAAGCAAACTGGTTTACTGATAGCAACTATGCGAACGTTTTTGCATCGGAATGTTTAAACACGCAAGTGTGAAGTTTGATGTTAGTGTAAAACCAGTAGTTTCGGTTAGAACGCGTAACAGTGGCAACTAAGAGCAGCGATAATATAGTGTTCATAGAGAATATAAAACAGCGTAAATTGTAGTATCGAGTAGAAATAATGATAACTCCTAAATATTACTATTACTACGAGTTAAACATATACTTGATGGTATATAGAAATAATGCTGCGTAAGAACCGAATAAAATTGTAGCACGTATAAACGAGTGGTTGAAGTTAATAATAGCGTTCTAATGATTATAAAACAAACTATAAAAGTAAAAGATAGTAGCGTTGCGTAGAAACTGAAGTGTAAGAAATAGAGATATATAAGTTGATGAATATAATAATAATAAAAAATTCTAATGTAAAATTTCATTTTATTATTCTTTTGCTTTAATAATTATTGAGAATAATAGTAATTTGTAATAGAATTGACCAATTTTCAGTATTGAACATACTATTATATATCTATAGCTTAGCATTACTATCCACTTGATGATAGTATATAATAACAATTATTGAAAATAATAAAAATTCATAATTTTAAATATCAGGTACTCTATTATATAGCTTGCCAGTAATATTTATCTAATAATAATATTCTCAATTGCATATTATTATACGATGAAATTATGTTATCTCGTATTCACAATTGCAAATGATTATAAAATGGAACTAAACACGTGTTGTTTTATCGTTCACCACGATGTTCTGAAGGTAGAATCGATACGTTTCTATAGCGGAGGACGAGAGTCATGTATGATTTATGGAAGTGTTCTGGTTACCAGGGAGAGGCGTCGAAGAAATCCGATGTAATCTCTCTTTCGCGCTGAACGAGCTTGAAAGTCGCGTATGAATCTTTCAGAGACGTTGTTCACTTTCTTCCCGAGTTTCTTCGAAGAACGAGCAAACTAAGCTCGAACATGTTTCAATATAAATGCTCCATTCGCCATTTTTCACCCTCTACTTATTTCTTTAACGTTTATTTACGCAATCCGCGTAATTTCTCCTTCCTTCTAAATCGTCTTTTATTCGTCGTAACAATTCCTCGATCCTCAGGTATCAAATTTTTAACATTCAAAAGTCTGCTTTGTCCTTAGAGTTGTTTTAATCCGTTCGAGCTTTCATATTCCTCGTTTTGTTTCATTGAAAATTAAAACGTTATACCCATCGTTCAAGTCAAAACGTTTAAAACACTTTATAGAATATGCGGATTATCTTATAGATAATTATTATATAAATTTCTAGAAGATAGTTTATTAAACGAAAGTTTTATTCTTTCGTCGTGATAATTGATTATTGGGTAAATTTTTCTCTTGCTATTAATGCAACATTTTTTATTCGTTATAAAATATGATAAAGTGATGGTCCCAGCTGTGCTTTTCTCAGCAGTACCTTCCTAATTATTCTCTCTAATGAATAATGAGATTCACTGACTCAATGTCCATTTTCCTAGGAAAAGAGGAATTTTAAAGTTTCAGTATAGAAGGCTCTGTATAATGTCTATACAGAAAGATTAATATTTAACGTTAATAAACACTAACAATAAGTCGCTCAAAAAATCGTATACAAATTGACGTACGAAATAAAACGTTGAAAATCTCCAAACAACTATTTACCAGAGCTCGTTCATTTATAAGTAGCTAATCATCGATAGACCTAGGATTTTCCTGCAGTTGGAGGAATTTTGGAAGTGCAAAATCGCACAAAATGCGGATAATATGAAAAAGTAATACGAAATATCTAAAGCTTCCTATAATACTTAGCAAATAGAACAATTTTCCACCAAAGTGCTACCTTTTAAACTGCGTTCTCGAAAATATCAACTTGCATAAAAATCCGTAGCCTCGCCATTAATCGCTAGACTGTATTGTAGATTTTTATGCAAATTCATGTGTTTCGTTAATTAAAAAAATAGAATTGATGTACCTACTAGATATTTCAGGAAGCTCCTGGATTAATTTTTTATTGTCTTTAGCATACCACGCGCGTCCTGCGTAAATCTGACCTTCCTAATTTCCCATAAACGCACAAAAATCCACGTCCATCTTTTAATCCATCAATCGTGCAAAATTCCATTCAAATGCCGACTTCGTTTCTTCACCTCATTCTCGCAGCTTCGGTTTCATCAGCAGTCATCATTAGCGATCATAGCGAGTACCACTATCGCTCGGCGTTTCGCTAATTGGCATCTGAAGAGATCGCAAGGCCGCGTCGCGTACCGATGGAGATGTCGACCGATCGAAGGACAGTTATTTCAACGGCCAGACACAGCAACGTGGTTGCGTGCGTGCTTCTACGAACTGGTTTTCTCGGTAGCTTTGATAATGCGACAGCCGTGCCTCGTTTTGCTGAGAATTATCGCGGCCCTCTCTGTACCACGAGCGTTTCTTCGCCATATACGCCGCCCTGGCACTGGCCGCGTCCTTCGGATTATAATAAAATATTAAGCGACCGGGATCACCGGTGCGGGGAGTCCGTCTTTCGATCGAGAAGCGACGTCCTCGTGAATTGCTCGTGAATTTACTATACCTATGGCGAGGGCTGGGGTGAGATCTGTGTAGGTGGTCGATATTCCCAGTCTGATAGCTGGTTGGCCGTGAGATTTGAGTTAAAACATCGTTAACCGGACAGATTACGCGGAAACTAACGCCTGTGGGCAGCGTCTTTTAGTTTCCGCGAAATGTTTCTCGTGTGGGAAATTTCAAATGTGCAAACGGATGATCATTCTTCTGCAACCTGAGTATTATTTTCAGTTTCAGCGTTAGAGTCAATCACTGAGGTCTTTCTGTTTGATTTTTCTTTTCTTTTTTTGTTGTTAATTAAATATTTATATAAATTTCATCGAGGATTTCTTCTTCGTTTAAAAATATTGAATCGATAAAGTACCTATTGGTTCGATGAATTAAAGTTTTTGGTCGATTGTAATTCAATTTAGAATTATTGTTCGAATAATCTTAAGATTGATGGACATTGCGTGAGTAATGTAGATCCAAGCTACTCTTGTGCCCAAAAGTAGAGGATTTCTGTTCATTTGAAACGCAAGATTCGATGAAATAGATTTGTTAAAAAATCCCCTGTAGTGCGATATAATTTAACTTTCGTAACGTTATAGTACACGCGGTAATTATCAACTTCGTTTTGTAACTAACACATTCATTTATGGATATCATAGGTGTACTAGTAACAAGTACCACACTCGATTATTTTTGCATTTCAATGCAATTTTACTGCTCCGTGAAGAAATGAATATTCATTTCTCAATGTCTAATTCTTATTCACTTTCAAAGCCTACCATAAATATGCAATGCCGTTAAAAAATTATGAGAAACGATTGACTTACTAATTTGCAATAGCGTAGAAAAACATCAGATTTTCACATTTAAATATCAAAACTGATAAGTAGAATTTTCATAGAGCGCTATAATATTTGTACAATGAATTGCTTTTACTGCCATCGAATAAAATTAATACTACGATAAAACATCTGTTATCATAAAGCAAGTATCTCTACATCATATCAACAATCCTTTTATTTATTTCAAAAAATTGTCACACACATAGTATACCATGAAGGGCAAAAGAAAGTGCAAAGGATAAAAAGTACGAAAAACAGTGCAATTATAAAAAAAGTGAATTATAATTGACAAAAACAATTAGATTATAAATACCAATATTATATAATTGGTTATCTTCAAAAACATGTTACAATTACTACAATCAGGTTACTGTTAATGCAGCGTAGTTTTCATACAAATTTCCAATATTCTATAAAAATCACACTTAAATGACAGAGCTCGAATCTAACTTTCGGAGAATACTATAATTTACATCACGAATTTCCTTTTCTACTATACAATAAAATTATTACTACGATGAATTATTAATAATCTGTTATTAAAAATCAGGTATCTCTGTATCATTGCCACAATATTTTTATTATCAATCAAACCGAAGAGCCGCTCCAAAAAGAAGAACTATATCAATGGTGCAATAATTCATCGCGTGTTCACGTTTCCGGTCGATGTTTCATCCGCAGATCATGATGGGCGACGACAGCATGAGCGACGACGTGTTCGAGGTGGAAGACGATGTCTCCATGGCGGCTTCCAGCGGTTTAACACCGAGGTCTATGGGCCAACCTTTGACCATGACCCCTTCGCCGACCGGATATCGAGACTACAAGCCTCCAGCGGAAGTATTAGACGATAACTATGGCTACTCGTCCAGAGACTACGATAGTATGAGGAGCAGCCTGAAAAGGACCAAAGAAGAAGATTCCGGAATGGCGCACAAGGTGAGTTCTGTACACTTTTCCAATAACTAGCGTGATTTTTAAAGTAATTTCTAAAAATTATCGATATATTTTTCTGGTATATTTTTTGACATTCTATATGTGTACTTTCTGAGAGGATATGCACGAGGAAAATGGAGTTTAAATCCGGATCGAGTTGTATAGGAACGCGAACCTTCTTCGATATTATGTGGCGAATGGATTCGATGAAAATGGATTTATAGAATTCGCTTTAAGATCGTTTGAATGCGTTGGATATTTGGAGACCTTATGATTAAAATGGTATGGCTGGATCGAAAGATGAGACATTTGAAAGGATTTCGTGATGGAGATTCGAAGTTGTTTTGAGATGGTCTCTTTCAAAGGTTTCGAAGTTTCAGTAATACTACGTATTACGATAAAGTTTCTTAGAAATTGAACTATATTACGACGTAATTGGAACTCGATAAGGTTTCTAAAATCCTGATATATTCTCATAATCCGGGAAATTTCAATCTACGAATAATTGCCTGGATGTATGTTTTATTCGACGAATGAAGTTTCAACCACAATTTTCTTCTTCTTCGCCACAGATACAAAATTAGCCGATAAAATAAATGTCAAAAAATTGTATGTAACACACATAATATACCATGAAGGGGAAAAGAAAGTGCAAAGGATAAACGGTACCAAAAATAGCGCAATTTTAGAAAACGAGAGTTATAATTAGTAAGGACAATTAGATTATAAATAACAATATTATAACATGGTAACAAATGTTGCAATTACTACAATAAGATTACTGTTAAAGCAGCACACAAATATTTGTCCGTCACTGCGTCTATGAGACTTTTCTATAATTAGTATTCAAATACTTTAGTGTGCCACTATACATATACAGCACCTTCGTTTTCATGATATTACAACACCGGTGAGAATAAAGAATCAACGACGACTTCACGAAAATCCATTCGCAAAATAACCGACTTATCTCGTAAATCCTTAGGTCTTATCTTGCCTCTTCTGCATTCAATATCCACGAACATACAACTCTCCTAAAACACGTCTAACGCCCTGATCCCCCGATATCCTTGCCATTGCCGACTTTTACTTTAAATCTTCTTCCCTAAAACCTGTGCCATGTACATCCGTAGCCAGCTCACATCCTGCACACTCTGTTTCTTTCAAAATCTATTTGCCCGACGTCTCGCCATTACCCGCCGATGCAACATCCAACGTTAAGTACACGTTGGCTCTCGCGTGGATATTCCGAGTATTCCCGGCATGTATCCAGCCGAGGAAAAAAATATTCACCGCAAGAACGTCGTTTGATATTCATTACCGGCTCATTTGCATGATGGATGGGACACAGCGTTTCTCGGATGTAGCAGCAACAAGGTCAGTCATGCCTTCGTACCAAGGTCAAGCTGGCCTCCTCCCCGTGGCAAGCCTGTGGAATAATGATCGGGAATGCCCGAGGATCGCTGGTACGGCCCCCAACACGATCCACTACGTCCTTCCTTCGGCTTCTTCCTTTTCTTTTCGGCTCTGCTCTCGACAGGGAGACCCGTGCCTATCCCTCTTCCATCCTCGATTCGTCTCGTTCTTCTTCGTCGAACCACGATCCCGTTCACCGCCTCTTTCTTCTCAACGTTTTCTTTAACCATTCTTCTATCCCTTTTATGAATATCCTATCTATCTGCGTGTACGTGTTTTGCTTGTCTTGCCTTCTGCCTTTATGCTTGGCTTTTCACACCAATTTCATTTTTTCTTCCGGTTACACCGTTTTGTTGTTGTAGACGACTTTGTGTGTTTTGTACCATTTTTTTTGTTTTTGTTTTTTTTTTTTTTTTTGAAGATTTAACCCTCAGAGTGCTGTTTCGGGGATTTAAAGGGATTTGAGGGGATGAGAATCGTAAAGAGACAAGTATAAGCTTCGATCGAGGAATTTGAGTTTGGTGGCTCTTATTTATTTGGAAGTAGGTGCTATTCTATTTATTATAATTGAGTGAATTGTAATTGAATAGCGACTGTGTTAGAAATTTGTATTTACAAAACGATGGCTTAAATTGTGGCATAGATAAAGCTTGTGTTAATATACAAGTATACTGAAAGTTCATAATCTACATCAAATACTGCAGCTTTATTGAAGATAAGAAAACATTATAAAACTTTAGCACGGTAGTTCCATTACTATTTGCCTATCATTCTACAATTCTCTCTTGCGTCTCAAATGGACAAAGAAAAGAATAAAAAAGACAAAGATCTTCACTTCTAACAACCATTCGCATAAAGTACGTATTACTATATAATTCTCATTTCTAATGCCTGGAACTGTCTCGATCTTTTGCTGGATATTGCAAAAGAAATAAGATACAATTTCTTCCCTCTTATATTATAAATAAAAGAGAGAAAAGGCAAACTAGCGACCATCTATAGAGCACAACTATATAAATCCAATTCTTAATACTAGCAATCGTTTCGATCATTCCCTTGAAAAAGGAATAGGGAACAATTTTCTCTCTGCCATTTAAAAAAGAAAACAGAAAAATCAGTTCTAACAAGCATTCTCTCAGAACACTGGTACATAAATCTAGAACCTAATGCTCGCAGTTGCCTCGATCCTTTCGTGGACATTCCAAACAGAACACGATACAATTTCCTCTCTGCCATTGCTAATAACAAAAAGGAAAAAGGCAGCCTAACAATCATCCGCTAGCAATCATCCATAGAGCGCTACTATATAAATCTCATTTCTAACGTTTGGAATTACCACGATCGTTTCCTGCACGTTCCAAAAGGACTAGGATACAATTTCCTCTCTCCTATTTCTGATGAAAATAAAACAAAAAAGCCAGTTCTAACAACCATTCTCTCAGAGCACTTCTACATGAATCTCAATTCTAACGCTTGCAATTGTCTCGATTCTTTCGTGGACACTCCAACGGGAATACGATACAGTTTCCCCTCTTGCATTTCTGATAAAGGAAAAAGACAAAAAGAGGAAAGAAAAATCAGTTGTAACAGGCATGCTACCACAACGCCGCTATATAAATCTCATTTCTAATGCTTGCAAACCTGATTCGATCCTTTCGTGGACAGTTCAAAAGGACTAGGATACAGTTTCCCCTCTTGCATTTCTGATAAAGGAAAAAGACAAAAAGGGGAAAGAAAAATCAGTTCTAAGAGCCATTCTCCCACAACGCCGCTATATAAATCTCATTTCTAATGCTTACAATTGTCTCGATCCTTTCGTGGACACTCCAACGGGAATACGATACAGTTTCCCCTCTTGCATTTCTGATAAAGGAAAAAGACAAAAAAAAAAAAAAAAGGAAGGAAAGAAAAATCAGTTCTAACAGCCATTCTCCCACAACGCCACTGTATAAATCTCATTTCTAATGCTCGCGATCCTGACTCGATCCTTTCGTGGACAGTTCAAAAGGACTAGGGTACAATTTGCTCCGTAACATTTCCAAGTAAAAAGAAAGCCAAAAGAATCAGTTCTAACAACCATTCTACCACAACGCTATCATATAAATCTCATTTCTAATGCCTGGAATCGTGCGGATGTTTTCCTGGCCGATTCGAAAGGAATAGAAAATAAAAGCAGATAGGGATTTTACGATCGACCGGAAGCGATATTCCGATTTGCCTGCGATTACAATGTGTCCGGCGTTTTACGATCAGACGGTGTGGAACGGTTACTGCCCCGATGCCGCGTCTCTCGAAGGAGATCTCGTTTTCTTGTGAGTCGCGAGATATCGTTCCGCGGTGGAGATCGTTAGTCAGGGCTGGCTCGTGCACGGCCGATTCTTGCACGCTTTCGCGTCGAACTGGTTTCACGTTTCGAACGAAACCCGCGTTTATCGGGCTCGGGATCGACCGCGGTTCTCTGCAACCTCGTATCGATAGCAGGGCCGATCTACGGTTTTACGCGGCCGTTCCTACGGCGTCGATTGAATTTTAGAATCTATTTCTGAAGCCCGGTCGATGGACGCGTAGTATCGCGAATGAGTATCTGCATGATTTCGTCGATTCGTAGTAATGGTATATGAATAGAATTTAGTATGTTCTTAGTATAGCAAATTCGGATACACGCTATCGGCTATAGTTATCAGGTCATCTGCTGATATCTAGTACAAATTGGATGCCTTTTATCGCTTCCATTTTCCACTTATTTTACTACAGATGTCTTGTTCTATTCGCGTTAAATATATTTTATGACGTAACGTACCTATTAAATGAAGTAACATTCGTTCGAATTTTCCAATAAGTGTGCTAATATTTACGATCCACGGTGTATGTGATTATGATAAGAGGTAAATGTATAACGATAGGATTCCACTCGGCTATTTCTCCAATATGTATACAATATTATGGGGCATACAACATCACCTATATAATATTACGGGGGAATGCAAAGTAAGATTCAAGTAGTTTTGAAAGATTCTATTATAGTAACTCGAATAGATCGCAACGTTCTACGATAAAGTAGGGGAATAGATTTTATACGAAAATTATCCGAATGTTTTCTCTTTCGTTATATTTATCTGTACGTAGCGCAAATAACGTAAATTCAATTAATTATGGAGTACGAATTATTGGGAAACAAATCATATTATGAAAGAGCTAAATAAATACATCTGTCGTTTGGTTATCATTGTTTAGATTTATCGCTAGAAACATCGATAGAATCTATTTCTCCTATGACATATTTTAAAGACAGAGGGTGCCTGTGTGTGTATACTATGCTTGAATTGCATCAAATGATATATTCGGAGAAGATATCGATATTACGAAAAGGATTATTTGTAATTTCTAACATTACTTTCAATTTTCTCTCACCATCTTGACTTTTTATCTCATTTTGTGCATACCAGTGCAACTACAAGAGGCACAAGAACGTGTTATATTTCTACTAATTAGTTTAATTATATTATTCGCACCAGCAATACTATTCACGAATCTTCGCTGATAGCGGTAATTACCGATAATTTCCTTTATCCCTGTCGTCCATGTATTTCCTAATCAATTCTTTTATTTACATTCAACATACCGCCAACATTATATTTATATTAATTAAACACTATTTATCTGCCCGATACGACGTAAAGTATTTAATCATATTTATACAGTGCAAACTCTATAAATTTGTAAATTCTTCTGAAAAAAGTAGCAAATAACGTCTGAAGAATAATTAGCGTCAATATCCAAAACATCTAATGAATACCTTCATAGTACTCTAAATTACGTAATAACATAAATATGATGTAGTATAAAGTATCTAATAAATATGAAATCTTCGTCGAACAATCGCAGTGCCAAAAATTGTGAAAAAGTTTCCACCACGATAACAAAGGAAAGAGCATCGTTGGAGGTGCATGATTCGCGAAGCGTTTTCAGGATGTCACGGCAATTAACGAGGGAATCCTCGGGGTCTGATTCGAGGGAAGGAGCCAGAACTGCTCCAGTGATCGGCAGGGCGAAGTAAAACCGGTAGGGGGTCCACGGTCCCGAGCCGGTTCTTGCCTGGCATTTTCTTCCAGCGAGTATTCACTCCTATAAGGGATAATTGAAGAGCTGGGTGCGCTGCAACCGGCTGTACTGTTGCAAATCTTTCGGCAAGAAGGGAGGCTCGTGCACTTTACAATCGATTCGAGAAACCATGTTCCTTTTGTTCAATTTACTATCTTTCGGATACTATGTGGTTCGTCATCGTCATAACTGGGATGTTTATACAAATTCGTAAATACTTCGATGAAGCGGACAACTAAAAAGATGGAGCCCAGGTAGAAAATTGCTTAATCTGTTAAATATTACGAAGCTTTGGATATTTTCTATATATTCTGTGGAGTATGTGCATTCTGTACATTTTTGTATTTTCATATTTAAATGTATCAAAATTCGCAGTCTATGACAGTGTCAAACGAATTCATCGCTTCTACTAATCGATGGATTTTCTGATGTGCAATTGTCTAATGCTCGTAAATTCTTGAGCCTCTTAAATCTGAAACTTTTCTAAAATTTACTAATCTCAAACGTAGAGCAACTGCAACTTCAGTAAGATACGCGCGTAATGAAATTTTCGAAGCATAGCGTGATTTAGTTTTCGATTGATCGATATCGAGCCCATTTTCTAATTACAATATCCATTTGCGCGATAAGTATCCATAAGCACAGTAAAAGATACAAGAAACATTTTTTGATTAGAAATTCCTTTTGCGAATGAGCAAGTTCAACACTCGATAGCCATGTATGGACCATTTATTTTGAGTGGTGCAAGTCCATTTTTTATTCTTTCGAGAAAATTAAAGGTTGGCATATCAATCAATTGAAAAGTACAAAATAATTATGTCACAGTCTGGCAATGTTTCTACCAATTCATCAATATGTAATTTCATTATATAAATTTCTTTTAGACGAATTTAACTAAAATAATATATATTTAGGGGCTGTAAATGGACTTACACCACTTCCAAAATAAATAATATTCCATATGTAAGTGTATTTTCCACCGAGAATTAAAAGATAATTATTTTTTCTTCTCACGCAATTAGATAGGTAAGAGATCCTCGTTAAAGAAAATCCATCGCCTGAAGTGACCGCCATAGAAGGCTATGGACGATTAACCTAATTCAGACCTATAAACCATTAAGGGGAACATTAAATTAAAGAGCAAACAGCGTGGACCAACGAACGATCTTCGATCAAGTGTATATGTTATCCCAAGTGTTCATGGTTCTCCAGGTTCGATCAATAGGCTGATTCACAGCACTCGACGCAGCAGAGAGGTAACTAGACTGTGTGGGTGGATTAAGAGCACAATTGGCTATGGTCGAGTGTTTGAGCCGGACGGCGCTACTACTGGAATATGATTAAGTCGTTGCTCGATACGTTGCGTCGTCGTGGCATTAACGTCGAATCCGGCTGATTTTGACCATTCATGGGGAAATTACGTGTTTCCGGTTGCATCGCGCGCATCGATCGCGTCTCTGTATATCGAACACTGAATTTCAAACAGCCACGACCGGAACTTGCAGCAAGTTTGTGGATCTTCGGTATTAGCAAATATTAATTTTGAACTTGACGAGTATCTAATTTGTATACTTAATGGATTTATCTCGAACAGGATATTATAGGAGAGATGGTTTCATTTCGAAATTTGTTTTTGGATGATAGAAATTGTTTCACGCTCATTCTAATTGTCCCTGTTTTCGTGATCTAATCTTTTTCACTGTAATTTAACCTAATTATCCGATTTAATCTTTCCTTGATGTATCATTTGTACGTCGATCATGCCATTATCGATGCATATTGTACCATACTAATTTTCAAAATGCTGGGAACTAATGGAAATTTAGATTCAGAATTCTATACCTCGGCATGTCTGACATAATTATCTAATATTCCCTTTCTTTTTTTAATTAATGTTATCTAAATTTCGTCTATGATCCTCTGTAATCTTGCTGGAAATTAATGGAAATTTAGATTCAGAATTCTATACCTCAGCGTGTCTGACATAATTATCTAATATTCCCTTTCTTTTTTTAATTAATGTTATCTAAATTTCGTCTATGATCCTCTGTAATCTTCTTACTTCCCCTGTAATAGAATCAAATGGCTGATACAGTTCGCTAATAGTATTGATCTATCCTATGATACGCATCAACCAAAATCCATTCTAAATCAAAGTATCCAATTTGAAATATCAACGCGAGCACTACGAAGGAAATCAAATCCTCCTAAACTGGAAATATGAAATCTGAAATCACCAATCTTATTTATTCTCTAAATCGAACTAAATCATTGTTGATACAATCGTTAAAAACCAAGCTCCTACGCCCACGAATCTGAATCAACCAATCCTGATCACGTTTCTTCGTATCTTCGCCTGATCTCATGCCGAATCGAAGCTACCAATTTCAAAGGCCAATACGATCATCAGAAGCAAACCCGATGTTTGTTAAACAGGCAATCGCTTCACCTGCTACCATCACGAATTTGTATCAACCATATAACCATAAATTCACCTAATCTCAGGTTAAAACAAACGACAGATTTCAAACGCCAATACCGTCAGAAACAGAGGTAACGTCGCTTGAAGTAAAAAATCGCTTTACCTGCGATCGTCACGAAACGATAAAGCGACAAAGTGCCTCGGCTCGTTCGTTATTTGCCAACATCGGGAGGAAACCCGCCATCCGGAGATGGGAAGAAGGAAAAAAGAAAATGAAAAAGAAGCTGGAGATCAAGCGGATTTTTTCCGCGTGCACCAGCCTGGAACTCGGCTAGGAACTGCGCTGACCTTAAGCGGCTGTGCATTTGGCGGGCTCGCGCAGTTGCATACAAATTGAGTTAGCGGCCTCGTGGTAATGAAGGAAGACGAGAATAAGCCGACGAATGTACGAGAGGACAGGAGAGAACAGCGAGCGAGTGTACGCTCCAAGGAAACCGCAGGATTACTCGTATCTTCGATCTGATTATTTTTTACTTTTCTTCCTTTTAAACATTATTTTCATTCCGTTGGACACGTTAGCGTTTCTTGTCCTATTCTCGCGTAATACACGTTTTCTCTTCGATTTCGTAGCTTTAGAATTCTAGATGGATTCAGTGGCTCGAGAAGCAGTTTTCTGTTAGATCTATCCGTATAATTTGGAGTTTTCAGCTGATTTGACCTACTGGGCCAGCTGCGCGAAATAAAAGTATATACTGTTGCACGAACACCGATGCTTTTCTTTCATAATTATTATTTATATTCAACAGAAAACAGCCGTAATATGCTTCGTAAGTAGAGTTGCGATTAAACCAAAGACACGCAAGTTTTTCTTACGTTTCGCTTTATATTTTAAAGACTACTCGACGTACGTGAAGAGGTTCACATAGAAAACTGTAGCAAAATTACCTGTGAAATGAGAAGTGTTTAATTGAAAGATCGCGAATTAGTAAAAAGCGGCGAAAAAGTCTACCTTCTTGGTTAAAATTGTCATATAATATCGAATATAATATGTGATAAATACTATTAGTCATTTCGTCAGCTACCAAATTTTGAGCCGATACATTTGCCAGTCTTTGCACGGTCAATTTCCCAATTCATGAAAATGGCCGATCGCCTTCTGAATTTTCTGCCATGATGCACGTACTGCTCTGACGTTTCGCACTGTGGCTGCCAAATACGTACATATCGTATTTCTATGCTACACGAGCTGTAAAACAACTGCGAAAAGCCCTGCGCACGAAATCTTCAACGTTCATCGTAAAATATACCAAGAACTACTTGTTGTTGTTGGAAAAATTCGTGGCGATAGTTAAGAAAGATGTCACTGGAATTCAACTTTTCGATGTGTATATTTCACAAATCTTCTCTCTATTTCGCCAGTGGATTCCTTCGAATAACTTTCTAAATTATTTTATTTCTTGTCCACATCTTTCGAATAAGCCTCGTAAAGACCGCGATGAAGAACAGCAAGATGATATCGTACTCGATGATTGAGACAAATAGAAACGAACATCCGAGCTACAAATTTCTTGGATATTACGAGCTTCAACGTTGCCTCGCTAAAAACTGCAACCTGCTTTTATTATCGGATTTTCGATGCTTTTTGTAGACACGCTTTAGTGTCCAATTAAGAGCAACATTTGTTCCAACGTTTTGTTACTTCATAGAAATTTTCAATAAAAACACTACGAACTTCTCGATCAATGTAACACTATGCCAGGCCTACGCTATACCATTTTTGCGTACGTATACACCAATAGAACCAAAAGTACGTACGACATCCATTGAAATATTTCCTCACTTCTCCGCGAATTACTATCAACGCGAAAAACTATCGAGGAATTTCAGCGGAAAAAGGTTTGTACACCTTATGACAGATAGGTTAGACTCTGGTCAGTTCTTTATCGAGGAGCGTTTATCAATTTACAATTCCCAGTTCGGGGAGGCGGTGCATGGAATACCAATGGATCGCGGACGCGAAAAACGCGGCTTGAATCGTCGGGTTCGTCTGGAAGCAGCCGGTTGCTCGGATTCACGATAAAAGGAGAATCAACCTTTTCGATCGGGCAATGACAGGTGAAACGTGGCTACAAGAAGGGCTAAGTAACCGCAGGGACGTTTGCCATTTTTAGGGACATTATCGTCGCTTCGAAGGAATGTTTTTTCAGATTATGTATAATGGAAATTGTAGATGTAGCGGCTTACGAAAGTATTCGACCACTTTTGGAAAACATAGGAAACTTTTTGAAAGTTCGTTGGGACTGTAATGCGACACGATTATCGTGATTGTAATAGTAAAATTTTATACCAATCTGAAAGCGTATGTACAAGTTACCAGACGTTTATTGCGAACGTAGATTTGGCGAAAAATTAGCATAGAACGTGAGTAGTAGTTTTGAAGGTAGAATTAGAATGCCAATGCAGATGGTCGTTGTTACATTTCGTGATTTATTAACGTAGTGTGTAATTGAGTGTTCGAATATTTCGGCGAGCTAGAAAAATTCACCGAATGCCCAGCTGGATAAATTGTATAATACAAATTAAATAATAAAAAAAATATTTCGGTGAGCTAGAAAAATTTATCGAATGTCCAGCTGGATAAATTGTAAACTGCAAATTAAATAATAAAAAAAAATATTTCGGTGAGCTAGAAAAATTTATCGAATGTCCAGCTGGATAAATTGTAAAGTGCAAATTAAATAATAAAAAAAATATTTCGGTGAGCTTTGCCAAGTGCATACTTTCAGTAAATATTTTGTAACTTCTGCGTACATTTTCAGATTCCTTTCAAATTCGACCAATATACCACGATTGTTGTGTCTCGTTCCACTGCTAATGAAATTTCAAGGTGTTTTGTATAATATATACGTAGATAGAAATCTCTTAGAATTGTTAGAATATTTCTATTACCTATTGTACATGTTAAGTGTGTATTAATTTTTGCGTCTGATTTTATCTCAGGTAACAACATATAATTAGTAGATATTGATAAAAATAATAGTCGACGTTAATGAATATGAATGAAAAGGCAGTTGTCGAAGGTAGCTTTGAAAATATAGAGAAATTATAGAGACACTTAAGATAAATGATTTAATCGTACAATGCTTAGAACATGTTTCCAACCATATTTTAAAAGTTTCTATAGATTTTATGAAATGTCATCTATTTGTCGGAGATACGTATGAAACTCGACTAATGCAGACATTTTCATGTTTCACTTCCAATTTTTTTTTTTTTTTTTTATTTAATACTTTGCATTCACAATTTGTCCAATTTGGACATTTGGTAGAATTTTTTAGCTGTTTGATTATCATGTGGGTGGCTACCCCCAGCGGGGTACCATCTTCGTGTTTGTTAGATTATATCCTTTACGAACACTTCCAATTTAGCCTAACGTTTTGATCCCACTTATAGCTAGAAGCAAAGAATCAACGATAGAGAAACCTTGCTCCGTCGTAACGTTGAAAATATCGGCTTGGCAACTAAGTGATTGCGGAGTTTGTCAATACCACCTAATGCCAAAATCCGCAATCACATAGTCGCCGACCCAATATAATAAAAATATCGATCTGTCAATTGAATTGCACCAAGCGACCAAATACTTGCGCACGGTAGTGCACGTATTACAGGATCGTGCAATTTATCGCGATTGTGTGGGTGACTATAGCTCTTCGTCATGGTAACCAGCGAGATTTTTGTGTTACCAGGGTGAATCAATTAGATTTCATTCGCGAATCGGGCGCTGGCCATCCGACGTCCTCGGATCCATAATACATAAAGAGGCTGTCGGCTGGGATTTGCAATTCCGAACGGTTACGAAGTTAGTTTGCCCCGGTAATGGGCGAAGAAACGCGGCGGTCGAGTAATAATTTCGTTCGACTATCGGCCACCGCAAAAAGGGGGTTGCAGCGGCGGAATCCTTCTTATTGTTCGCTCGTAATTGAGTTTTTCGCTAATATATTCTGCGAGCGTTCGATCTGGCCGACGCTCTCCTTTCCGGCTTTTTGCCGTTCGCCAGCACGCGATATCCGCTCGCGCTTTTTTCTTTACCGAGCTTTAAATTAGAATCTACTAGAACGTGGACCGATGTAAAGCAACTTTAGATTATACTGTTAGAAAATAGATGTGTGTACATCCGTATCGTACCAGCGAAGAATGAAAGAGGGGAAGACGAAAGGTAAACGCCATGAGACGAACAAATCGCGTAAATGTTGAATGAATGAATGTGCAATAAAACAAAATCTTTTCTGTTTGAGGTGTAAAAGAGAATAGAGCGGTGTTCGTTAATACTTCAAGTTATTATTCTGTTAAAATAATTGTTATTATTAAAATAATTATTCTGTTATGTATAAATCTTGTATTTAATAAAACGTTCTATATTATTATTTTCACATATACGTCACGTATAAAATAATTATTCTGTTATATGTAAATTTTCTATTTAATAAAACGTTATATTATAATAATATAAAGTAATAACTTTCACATATACGTTGCATGAAACGATTGGAAATGGATATGGAATTTACTGTATTAGAATGTAGAGAGAGAAATGAAGGAATTTCATGCTACAAATAGTATTGGATGCGTAAATTGGTACAAATAGTATTAAGGTGTTAGATAACGAGTAAGTTAAGGAGTCTAAATCATAGTTATAAGTAGATAGTAAGTAGCGTGTACTAGGGTATATCGAAGGCCAGGCAAGAAATTGTACTGATACAATTTATAGATTATGAATACATACTATGAAATGTATATTACAGCATGTTAAACGTTAAGTTATAATATAATAATAATAAAGTATGCATAATCATGTAAGGGATTAGTAAGGTATGGAACTATTCGTAAATAGAAAGGATATAAATTACAGACCATAAACAACGTGACATTGAGCATCAGATTATAAATAATAATAGTTTCGTTTACAATTCGTAAAATAGAATTTCCGTGTATGTAATCAATTTTTGAAAGGAGAGCTACATTTACGAAGCAGGCGATATAATGGTAAAAGTTGGTAATGATACCAGGCAATGAAAGTTCCACATGCCGCGTATTGCAGGATTCTCTGCCATTTTGTTTAGCCCCGATACCAAGCCCGACGCATATTCAATTAACTAACTCTCAAATTGCGTTTGTTCCTTGTTACCGCATGAACCTTATTATTAAATTAATAACATCCCTGGTGTCTAATTTCGAGGAAATTTGGAAGCCAATAGACAGAATGTAACGTTAAACCTTCTCGTATTCATTTTTCGCATGCTGCTAATGGAATTACGATTATGCCATTAAAGCAAAATGCAACGCTCCATATGTGCGTATTATGAAATTTCTAATTAAAGTTTGTTATTCCCGCGTTCAAATTTCACACAATGGTCGATTGTACGATTATACCTTTTGTTCCAGTGAAATATGCAAGAACTTTGGAATCATATTTCCAACGTTCAACAAAGAGAAATAAAAGAATACTGGTTAATTAAAAAATTTCTCCGATCTTGCGTTATTTGATGGTATTTCGGCTGTTTGTTATTTAGCCGAAATATTTAAATCAACTAATGTCCTTGTTGTACGACGGTGCTTCGTTCGTCTGCCAAATGTTTTATCTCTCTCTCTTAACAATCCCTTCTAATTTATATAATGAGATTTTTTTTAAAAAACACTTTCTTTACGTATATATTATTACTCAGATATGAAACAACGAAATTACCTTATTTTTGAAGAAAGAAAAAAAATATTCTCATTGCTGTTAAACTAGTACGTACCCTAAACGAACTAACAAAACTAATTCCTTGAAACGTTCTGGTAAAATCAGCCTGCCGAGAACAAAACCTAGAAACGGCACGTGGGGCGCCATTTTTTACACAGCAACCGCACCCTCCACCTATTAAAACGTCGGAACCGACATTCTCCGCTTCCAAATTTGATCACAACACGCTCGGAGTCGTGGCACACGGCCATGTTCGCAATTAGTGCCAATTAACCGGCTATATTTAGCGTAGCGGACACATTTTTGCAGAATCTCGTTATCCTCGTTCGCGTTTATCGGTCGGTGGTTGCTGGTATCGTTCAAAGTCTTCCTCTCTGCCTCTCTCTCTCTTCTCCTTTCCTCTTTCTGTTCCATTTCAAGATGATTAGCATACGAATGCACACGGCCTTGCCGCGCCATTGGGTGTCGACAAGAAAAGAAGCATTGTACAGGATATGCAGAATTATTTGTCTTAATCCTTGAAAATGTATAAAGGAATTTGGATTGTTGAAGATTTGTAGGAAATTTGTTATTCAGAATTTAACATTTCACGCACGTTAACCTAACGTCATGTTGAGCAATAAGCTCATTTTATGGAAAATTATTTTCTTCTGTCATCATTTGCACATTCAATTTTACACAAACTATGTTTTTACGTTCTTTCAATTATTCCATGGTTACTTGTTGACAAAATTTCCAAATATTTCAACAATCGATATATTTCTATATTAATGATGCAGTTGTATATTATTCGAAAAACAATTCATTTGAACGAAACCACCAAATAACCAATGGTAGCCTCCTTCTTTAATTTTTTCTTCCGGAAGTCCACGGTTCCTATATGCTCACCTGCGTATGCATATTAATACACCTAATATTTAAAAAACAGATGTTTAGATAAATAACACGAAAAATTCTATATAAAATTATGAAGCGTTCCCACTGTTGCAAACGTAAACGTAACCGACAAAATATGCGATTCTATATTAATGATGCAGTTGTATATTATTCGAAAAACAATTCATTTGAACGAAACCACCAAATAATCAATGGTAGCCTCCTTCTTTAATTTTTTCTTCCGGAAGTCCACGGTTCCTATATGCTCACCTGCGTATGCATATTAATACACCTAATATTTAAAAAACAGATGTTTAGATAAATAACATAAAAAATTCTATATAAAATTATGAAGCGTCTTATGATATATTTATATAAAATTATGAACCCACTGTTGCATACGTAAACATAGCCGACAAAATACGCGATTCTATATTAATGATGCAGTTGTATATTATTCGAAAAACAATTAATTTGAACAAAACCACCAAATAACCAATGGTAGCCTCCTTCTTTAATTTTTTCTTCC